>NC_133655.1:2411083-2677900 GCF_009905375.1 Apium graveolens
TTTTCTTATACAAGAAGTGTATCAACACTAATTATGTATAGTCGACAAGCATTTAAACGTGCATAATAGTTATGTAACTTATTTTTACAATTTTCTTTTTCTGATAAAAGTTGAATATTTTAATTTTTATTCAGAAAAACAAAATTGTAAAATTTTTTACAGAACTATACTTTATATGCACCTTAAAATGTGTGTCAGACACTCTTAATATGTAAACAATTGAAAGGGACCGAGGGATATAAAAGAAAGTGCAAAATAAATTACTCATATTGAATAAAGCCATTTCAGTTACAATCAATATTTACAAAATTTTGAAAAATAGAGGCATGAATTATTTAGTTATTTCATTCCCAAAAAATTCAGGTTCCAACTATTGTACTCATTTTTTTAAAATATTACCCTATTAACTTAATTTTTAATTTTAACAAAATTGCTCCATTTAATTTTTTTATATTGAATATGTGATTTCATATTTTTCTAAAATATTTTTATCACAACAGCGCGATTTATTTTCACATTTTTTTAAAATGTTTTTACACAACCGCGCGAAGCGCGGTTTCCGGACCTAGTTATATTTAATATAGAATGATAAAAATTAGTCGAATATTTTAAAGCAGTTTATATTCACATCATTTTTTTCCTCTAAAAATGATAAAATCAGACCCTTTCAATATTTATTAGTAAATAAACAAGACATGAAAACATGTTACCATATTGAATTAATGTGCTCGATAAAACGAATAACTGTTATGTATATATCTATTTTGAAAAAAAATAGCATGAAAAGAAATTATAACAGTAAAGTATTTGCTATACTAAGTGAACAAGTACGCAAATACTAAGAAACTTGACATGTAGAACGAGCATATGGACTTGGGAAACATATATTATAACTGATCAAAAGAAGTAAACCTATATCACATGTCGAAATCTAGAGTTTTGAATAAAAAAAAAACAAAAAAATGAACATTTAAAATCAAGATAACATGCATGAAGTAAAAACAATGTACTAATAAAATGGCTATGAACATGACACACGAACTAAGAATAGAGGACCATCATAATTGATGAAACATAAAATTATATATTCTATGTGGAATTAACAGAGCCTCACCCCCTGCAGTTGAATAACAAGTGAGAACTATAAATAATAGTTTAAATTTTTGGGTAACATCTCAATCTCGGTCTTCAACAATAAGCCTGTGTCTTCTCCCACTACAAGAAACAGGGGATATAAGTAACCGTTACAAATGAGACTGTAGCACATTGGTTGGTTTTGATTTTTATTTTCACTGAATATAATCGACTAATGTAATTGGTCTACCAACCTAATTGGTCGTAATAATGTACATAATCACCAGTACAACCCTCGGTTTGTCGGTTTTTTGTTATCTTTTCGAACCAACAAAAACCAACCAATGAATCAGTTGATATATTACCAAAATTGACCAATTGGTTTATTGGTTTCTCGTAGTCCCATATTTTGGCCCATCATCCTTGTGACTTTCCACATGAGATTAAATACGACTAGTATCGGTTGAAAAAATATTAGTTGGACATGCATACAATTATAAACTACCTAAATCAATTGGAAATCTAAACTGCCATAAACGACAGAAATCGGTTGGAAAAATGGTTGTTATAAAAGTGTGGTACGTGCATTTAATGCACTCATCAATATTTTAATGCAGTTTCGCAACGCTATTGGCCGATGAAGTGAACATGTCACATTGAGGGCCAAAGAAACCACCCAAAACCAACCGTTAGGGTTACTAATTGTTGAAGATATTAAAGCGACCAATATTAAGTGACAATAGTGGTCTATAACCAATGGACTGAATTTATTCTTTTTTAAATTTTTTGTTCATTATATAAAATAGAAAAAATATAATAAAAGAAATATTTATTTTATTAATTAATGATTTCATCAAATTGTAATAAAACCTTTTAAAAATATTAAAAATAACTAAAATAATATTTTCAAGAATTTTTTTATTGCGAAAGGTCCCAAATGACATTAAAAAGATGATTACAAAGAAGTAAATAAAAATTAAAAATTATCGACAATAAAATGTCCTATATATGCGTAAACTAGAGTGTAGGGTTTAGATTTAGTGTTAGATTTTCGGGGTTAGATCAGGGTTAGAAATTTTAATACATAATTATTTTTTAAATGATCCAATGGTACGAATATCAAGTTTATTACTAATTATAGTTTCAGTTGTTAGTTTCGTAATACAAAGCTTTGGGGGGACACTACTAGAAATAGTGTCCTACGACATCATCCCTTTAACATCGGTTAGAAATGTCACTGATGCTAAAAGCTGTTCGAACATCGGTTGATTTAAAACCAATGTTAAAGGTGTTATAAAATATCAGTATCTTAACCAGCCGATGTCTATAATCGTTTTAAAAAAAAAATGCCCCCCCTTAACCAAATAATTCCCCCTTAACCAAAAATTTTGTTTCCCCCTTAATCGTGGTAAGTGAGCTTTTTCCTCAAATTATGCGTGTTTACAACTTCTTTATATGTAATTATGTGATTGCTAATCGGATGTGTTTGTACAGCAACCAAGTCCAAGGATGCCAAGTCACCTATCCCTGTTTCTGCTACTTCTCAGAGGTTTTCTCTCTTCCATTACTACTTTTTTTTATTATGTGTTTATATCCGGACTAATTTTTACCACCATTGACATTGACATGTGTATGTACTTTTAATGAATTATGTGGTTGTGTTATACAAATGATGATTGTTTAAATTGTACTATGTGGAGAAAAGATTACGCATATGTGCCTGGGTTTCTTCTTGATGATGTATATGTATTACGTGCAGTGCTAATTCAAGATTTAGTTGTGTGTGTGTTTGTTACATTGGGTATGTGACAACCTAGTTAAGTTTTTAGGAAAATACTGGAAACCATGATTGACTGGTTTGGTGTTCAATAATCGTATTATCAACATTATTCTTACTATTATTCTCCATGGTGCTGCTATGCTTTCGACAGGAACAAATTCACACACACTCGAGCTTCGTAGGAGAAAAACCAAGATGAAGCACCAAACCGTAATTTTAGAAGCTACCGTCTTTTTAGATTTCGTCATCTGTGTGAACTCTGATCTAGCAAACAGAAGTTATAAAGTATGTTTCTTACCTTTAGATATCTGTTGTAGTGAATTATTCTATCAACTTGATAGATGTAGTATTGTTTGCTCGTTGTAGATTTATACTGGAAGGAGGCTGATGGAAATAGCTGACGTTGGTAGATAATAAATCAGGTTACCAATATTTCATATACATTTGATCAGTAACCTTTACTCCAATGGAAACTGAATTTTTTGGTCACCGTGTATCTGTTACGTAACGCGGGTGGTTTCAGATTTCCACTATACTTGTAACTATGAACTTCAGTTTTGTTTTTTGTCTGTCTATTGAGACGAAACAACTTGTCTTCTTTTAAAGTTAAATTGCAACTGACAATTAAAAATAAATATTTTTTTATTTAAAACTTCACAAATTTTTTCTCTAAAAATAGATTAACCAAATCTTTTTATAATATACACGTGTTTGTCAACCGAAATAGTAGTAATTTGATCACTTTTGTAATACATTAATGGAGTATAGATGTCTCTACTCTACAAAGGTATTCATGTAGTTCATGATTAATAATCCGTTATGCGGTAGAAGCTGCAACAACAGAGTGGTGATGTTGTCAGCATGCATCGATTGGTGCTTGCGATTTCTCAGTTTCGAGCTCTCTTGTATTCTTTCGAGGTAGAAGGTGTTGTAAAAAACCGCAGTTTCATTTTCTTTAAACCGAAAACTGAATCTCGAAGATTTTCTAAACCTGTAGATGAGGAGAATAAAAAGGTCACAATGGATGATTTTCTGAATGCCCTCCATGAAATAATTTCAGCATTTAGAGCATCTATGGATGACCTTGACCATTGCAGGTATGAATTATTTGACCAGAGGTTCCATTCTTTGTACAATTATATAATATTGGTGCAAAACTAAGTTTGCATATGATAGAAATTGTTTGTATTTGCATTCATTATGCATAAGGAAAATTTAAAAGAGTTTCACATCATCTTAAACCCATGATTCTTCACAAAATAAGAAAAGAAAAAAAGCGCAGATTAAAAACCCATGGTATATAACAAGTCATGCTTGGGTTTGTTAAGAAATTAAAGTGTTTGAACTCAGCTCGAGTTAAATACAGGCTCGAACAATGTGTTTGAATTTGGTTCTTTGAAAATGTACGGTGTATAGAATTTGACTTTATAAAGTTTAGCTCGAGTCTGAATCCATAATAAGCTTGATCTTCGGTGTTTGGAAACACTTTATTCACATTCCACCAACTGAATGAATCTTTCAGACTTAATGGCATAGTAGAGTTTGGTGGGAGAGATGCACACATATTTAGAAGAACAATGCTATTACCCAAGCAAGTAAAGGTAAGCAGAGGGAGTCCGCTGATTACTTGTACTTTGGAAGGACCAAGTGGCAGGTAAATAGGGTTTGATTATCTATTTAATTATCTATTTATCTTTCATGATTCAAGCTTAGTGGTGATTTTCTTTTCTCTCATCAGCAGCGGTAAGACTGCAATGGCATCCACTGTTGGTTTAGCAGTGACTTCCCTTATGTTAAGATTGTAAGTTGCTCTCAGGAGTTTACCTTTCATATTTCGACAAAAATTTCTTTTTTCTTTAGGGAGGATAGGAGTTCTAACCTTATTGGGTCTCCATGTTATCTCTGAAAGCTTCTAATCTCTTCCATCCATGGGTAGGTCTCAGCTGAATCAATGATTGGTCTTAGTGAAAGCACCATGTGTGCTCAGATTGTCAAGATTCTTAAAATATTACTCTGTGTTCTTACAATATAATCTAATTTATTTAAAACAATGTCAAGTGACTTGTATGTGGTAAGAAATTTTGTAGTATCACCATAGCATTTATTTTAATTTGTTGGCAGTTGATTTACCCATGATGCCTTAGAAGGAAAGCAGTATATGCATATGATATAGCAACCTAACAAAAATTCTCAAAAGAATTCATGTGTTCTAACTTCATTTGCAGACACATTCAAGTTAAAGGTGAAGCCAGGAAAAATATATCTCCTCTGATTTATCAACTCTTTTTTGGCATCCCAAACCATAGTCTTACAATAGTTGAAGCATATACGATTTTTGTGATATTAGAATGAATTTTCGTATGTATGTACATGTTTTTTTGTTAACAGAAATTATATTGCTAGCATTATTAATGACAATATCATTTTTTGATTATTTTTGTTTTAAATGCTTCTTTTATCTATGGTTTATATCACTTCCCACTCATGAATCTATGGAATGAAAACGATGTCTAAAATGTTAAAACACATCGACTTGTGCAAGTGAAATCGCTGTCAAAAGTACAAGTTTATATTGAAATAATTGAAATAAATCGATGTCTTTCACTATAATGCACAACAGTTCCATTGAAAAATGATGTTAAATAAGAACTTTGACATCACTACATCAAGGAAAACCGATGTGATATATAACATATAACATCGTATCTTGGAAGAGAACTGATGTCTAAGGTCCTCTTTAACATTGCTTCCACAGACCAACCAATGTACTATAGAATGTAAGGCATCATTTTTTAAGAATCTGATGTCTATCAGTTAAAAGTTCTTCCCTGTTATATGTTTATAGTGCTTTTTAACCTCCTAAATACCATTTTTCACAATCTAGTTTTAACATGTTACAAAAAAAATGGCTAACTATACATCAGTTTGCTCAGAATACCGATGTCTATGTTAATCTTTAACATCGGCTAAAAACCAATGTTAAAGACCCCTACATTTCTCTACACATGCGAAGACATCAGTTTGAAAAAAAAAAATTGGATTATGACCAATGTCTAAGGGCATTTTTCTAGTAGTGGGGGACTTTGAATTTGAATTTGGGGGGAAATTAAACCTTTTTGGGAGGGATTTGAATTTTTGTAAAAACTTGAATAACCTGCTTACAAAATCAACCGAATTTAGTTGGTTTTATTTAGGCCATATATTTTAACTTTTCATGAAATTTTGGGGAACGAGGACTTTGAATTTTCATAGAAATTTGAATATCTCGCCATTACAAAGCCAACGACAATAACCAACCGAATTTAGTCGATTTTAGTTAATTTTTAAAATTTTAAAATTTTATGATATTTTTAAAGGGAAATCTGAATTATCGTGAAAATTTGATTTAACTAATTATTACATAACTAACCGATTATTTAATCATTAGGTTGGATTTAATTCAACTTGGTATTTAATAGTTAGTCTTTACCCTTCCCTTTTTGTATATCTTATACTTAATCTATCATATCATTATAATACCCAATTTTTGGTGTAATTAACTTCACACTCTTCAAATTCAAATGTAATCAAATCACAAACTAAATCATGAGTGTGTATTTGATGATATCTCTTTTTTTAATGTATAGACATATAAATTTATAGTTTATTTACAAATGTGTGTTTGTATTCAAATATCTCAAATATTACATGTATATTCATATGTTAATTAATGCTTTTGGTAAATAGTAGGTAACTGACAAAATCAGTTTGTTCTAACGGATGTTAAAGACAATGATGATAAGGAAGAAGATGGCTCACTTGTGAAGATGTTAATGATTTTAAAGTTAAAAGACTTCAAATACCTTAGGCCCCCTACCACACTTTTAAATTGTGTTGAATCCACTGATGTACCCTTCCCGTGTTTACCAATATGCAACTTAATGTCAATTGGATTATTCTCCAAACTATAATTAGACAACACGACCTTTTCGAACAAATTTATGGCATACCCAATAGTGTGACAATTTTGTGGGGTCACTCATATAAAATAATATATTGATTTGCTAATGAAATTTCATAATAGTTGAAAGACTTGTATATATAACAAGGAGATCATCTAAGTACACTCCAATTATGAAGCTTTCAATTCTCTCCATATTTGTATTTACTGCATACTCGTATGGACATTTAGTGAAAGCCCCAATTTTTTGAAGTACTTACTGAAAAAGAGCATACTAGGTTCGTGGATCCTGATGTAATCTGTACAAAGCTTTTATCAACCTATACACCAGGTGCTCCTTGTTTTTCTTTGCAAATCTCTCTGGTTGGGTTACGTAAATTATATCGTGCAATTCTCCATTCAGGAAATGCAAACTGAACGTCCAAATGACGAACCTCCCACCCATTTTTTCGTGTATACCAGTAACAGTCTCACAGTCTCAAGCCTTGTCAGTGGTGCAAGTACCTTATCATAATCCACACCTTGCTTTTGTACATAACCCTTCATGATTAACCTAGAATTGTGATTAATTTCCCTGTTTGTGTCCCTCTTAAGCCTAAAAACCCACTTCAAATGCACAGCTTTTCATATGTGGCCATTCGACTAAGTCCCGTGTGTTAGTTTTTTCAATGGTTTCAATCTCATTGTTCATGGATTGTTCCCATGTTTTCTCAGTAACTCCTTCACCGTCATGTTTTGACTCATCTATTCTCAATAACTAAATCTCATTTTCAGCTTCCAACTCTTCCGTTTTATTGTAAATATCACTCAGTACACGAAAATTCTGAGGTTCACTATTGTTACTATTTGATGACTTACTATGCGCATAATTTTTTGCGCTTCTTTCCCTATCTCATAATTCTCCATTCGAACTGTATGGCTCCCTGTATTCATGCTAGAAGTTGTTGGTTCCTCCTCGCTTTGATAGCCACCTTGTTCAGCACCTTCATTCAACCGATTTCTGACAATAATAAATGAATCATGTGATCCGGAATTCTACGATTTCTGTTCAACAACTCAGAACCGCGGCCTTTTTTTTCAAAGATAATATCATGTAGAGTGCCAAAATTTGGATCGTACGAGCGATATGCTTTAGTTCCTTCCTCTCTCCCGATATAAACCACACCAATTTACGGCGACCACTGAGTTTTGTTGTATGCATACTAGGCAGTTTCAAGTGTGCCACACAACCGAAAACTCTAACATGTCCCAAGTTGGGTTTTCTATTTTTCTATTCCTGATACGGTGTCACTTTTGACAACGCTCTGGTTAGCAATCGATTGAGAATATATGTAATATCTGGGATATATCGTGTAATTATTTTTTCTAATAAATAAATATTATGCATGTTCAATATTTATTTTGTGAATTAATTGTTAAGTGATATATGCATTTGGATGTTTAAAAATAATATCAATTGAGTATTTTAATTTTTATATGTCTAAAATAAAATATAGATAATTGTCATATCTTTCTATTTATTTTTATGTTGATTTATGATTTCATAGGAAATATATGGATTTTATAAAATCTTATTCCGAGTATTTAAAAACTATTTTATATAATCGGGAACCAACCGACGTCACCTGTTTTTACATTTTTACAACCCGAAACTCTTCGAGAACTCATTCCTAACATAATTGCAATATTTCGAGCATTTTCCATGTTTCGACTTTTTCGATCCAGCGTACGGTTTGTCATGTGCGGGTCCCCGCGCAATATTTTCGATATAATATTCGTTTCGGTAAATCAATAAAACTCGTATTTTTGATAAACGTGATCTTTCTATTAAAATATTACAATTATCACCTCGTAATACGTGTAACCAGGCGTTGAGACCAAGACCGCAGTACAAATTGTACTGATTTGGAAAATTATCCCGTAAACCGGTACCGTTTGGATCTGTTTTTATAAATAAATGTACCATTTTTTATCCGGAATGATCCAACGGGATACTAATTTTCCGTAATTATAAATAGCCTTTACCGTATTTTATTTCGTACCGAAAATCATTTGCAAATAGTAATTATAGAATTTTCCAGAGAAAAACCCTAATTTTATAAAACCTACAGAGAATAAAACCTCAATTCCAAGGTGTTACCGGAATCCGTTGGTGAAGCTCGAGTACTCAAATCAAAGCTCTTGAAATATACTATCAAAATCTGTGCTTCATATCACTGCAGAATCAAAGGTTTATTTTCTGTAATTTTATTTATTTTCAAAAATATGAATTTTTGTACGGATGATTGTTCGAATGATTTGATGCGTGCATGTTGTAGAGCTTGTTCTCCTGATGATTTTCTTATGTCATATGACTGATTTGAAGTTCAATAACATGTTCAAAATTGAGTTTAATTTTCAAATTTTAAAATTAGGGTTTATAACTCGTATGAATGTTTTTAATTGCAAATTAGGGGTTTTTGTTCTCGGGGTTATGAGCTGTTGAAATATAGTGGGTTGTGTTCCTTATGAAATTTGCAATCGATTGTTGTATAGCTCGTTAACAGCCGATTCATGGTATGAAGGGAGTTGTGTTTTTAAAGTTACGTCGAGCTCGCCGGAAACCGGCGAACTTCCCGGCCATTTTCCGGCCAACTCAGGGGTTATCTGTATGATTGAATGGTATGGTTAAATTTTTTGTGAATTGTAGAGTAATTCTGGAGCTTTTGATGATGGGAGGATTCCGGGAACGAATTCTCCGGCAAACCCCGACTATTTTCCGGCTAGGGGTGGTAAAATTGCAGTTAGGTCCCTGTACTATTGAAGATGGTGAAGTTTAGTCCCTGAAGTTTCTGGAAATTACAGAAATAGGATTCATGTTTATAAAATGTTTAAAAATCATATTTTCTATTTATTTTAATTATAAAAATTCATTTCTAATTTCCGAAAATCCCAAAATTATATTTTAATTCCAAAATTTATTTTTAATTCAAAAATAAATCTGAATTAATTAGTTAATTAATGTTAGTTAATAATTAATTGATTAATTGGTCAATTAATTTGAAAATTAAATGATTAATTGATTTAATTATTTATTAATTGATTTTAATTAATTATTTAATTAGATTTAATTATTTAAGAATGATTTAAAAATTCCGAAAAATAGTTTCGAGCTTTAAAATATTATTTTAAATTGTTTTCAAGGCTCGATAATTATTATAAAAAAAATTTGAAGCCAGATTTGGCCAACCAAACCCTGTTTATTGCTTTAAAATTGATCCAACGACCCAATTTAATTCCGAAAAAGGTTTAAAAATCATATTAAATACTCGAAAGCCTGTTTATCTCTCAAGATTCCTTTATAAATGATATATCATTGATTGTTTGACATGTTACGTGTTATATGTGACTTGTTGCTTGACTGACGGTCTATATGTTCGGTGTTTACTTGTTTATAGCATAACTTTCAAATTGGTAATCAGATTTGGGTAAAATGAAGGGTAGATAGAAGTATATATCAAATATAATCGTATGATTTGACTATTGATAGATGTTTATGATATGTAAGAAGAAGAGGCAAGGCGTAGGAAAGGGAAATATATAGTCGAGGAGTAGGACATTGTGATTGGAAGTTAGAGAAGTATAGCAGGCTAATATCAGGCAAGTGTTCTGAACTTTCTCGAGATATATTGTAGTTGATTAATAATCTTGTTTCATATAGCAAGTGCTTTGAAGCACTGAACCA
This sequence comes from Apium graveolens, assembly GCF_009905375.1. Lineage (NCBI taxonomy): Eukaryota > Viridiplantae > Streptophyta > Magnoliopsida > Apiales > Apiaceae > Apium > Apium graveolens. The sequence continues at coordinate 2,421,602 of NC_133655.1, forward strand.
TAAACCTTATTATTTTTAAACCATTGATTGTTGTATACCCGAATACGAATCACAGATATACGATACTACTCCACAAATACATACAAACTAAATGCCAAACACTGAATCCAATTACTTACATAGTCAAACCATTGTACCTTATGCTTGGAAAGACCAAATCCTTGTAACCTTGAAACGTTGATTCCTTTGTTATCCAATTCTTTCATTACCTAACAGTCATTCTTTTAAATTGCGATACTGTTCCTTTGTGAAGATTGTAACCATCTCGTTATTGAACATCCAATGTTGCTTATAATTTTATTTATTGCTTTACATTGTTTATTCTGTTATTATGTTAGAATTGGATTGTTTTATAAAATTGTGGACCAGATTCGTGGTCAGACCAGATTGGTGGTCGAGTTAGGCCAATGTGTGCCTTGGATCCAGTGATTAGAGCAGAGCTGTGTGCCTTGCTCGGGGTTAGTGCGTGACTGATCAACAGCCTAACCTTGGTTTAAAAAAAAACATAATATCTGATTCTAAATCATTAATCATTGTTCACTTGATATCTTAACCTTTTTCACTTGATGATCATTATTCTCTGTCTTGTCTTTGTGACTTGCTAAGCTAGTTAGCTCATTTGTGCAATGTTGTTTATGTTCTTTTCCAGTTAAGAATGAACCAGTCGGTAGCGAGGATCCCCAATCTAGTGCGAGAGCTAGGGGTCCAAGTTGATCAAGTTAAGATAGCTGGAAGCTTTTGAGGTAGTTTAAGTTTGTAATAATATTTAATGTTCAGTTCTACGTTTGTAATATAAGTGTGTGTATGTGGCTTGTGGGCATACTTTAACCTGTTGCGGTCTGTGGTAGTTGGTAAGTAGGGTCACTACATATTATTATTATCTTTATTATTGTTATAAGCTGGTTATAATAAGGTGTGTGTGTGGACCCCAAACTTCTGACCCGATTTGGAGGGCGCCACAGGTTATAAGTCACTGACACAAGCCTAGGTTGAAGGGAATGGGTAGAGGGTCAGGATTAGAAGTAAGGAAATAGAAAGATAGAATGTGGAGAGGATGAGTGTGACGGTATAACAGGTATTAGTATAATTCGTGTTGTGGTTCGAGATTTTTATATTGCGATATGATTTTAGATAGCATCGATGGCCGACTCTTTCATCTCCGTACCAGCTGATCACTCAGAGCCCTCAGTTGGAGGACCATCTTCAGATCCACCTCCTGTTGATCCACCAGTGTTGGTTATTTTACCTCCACCTGTGTTGCAGCCCGTACCACTATAGGCTATTCCACCCCCACTATAGCCCCCACCTGCTGATTCAGGTCTTACTGGTCACTCAATTACAGGTGTACCTTTCCAGTTTTCTTCCTATCATGCCCCATATCATCAGTTCGAGGGTCAGAGTCATGAGTTATTACATATCATGCGTACCAGAGAGGTTGGGAGTGGTGAGAGGTGACTCAGAGAGAGGCTCCAGGTATTTCAGAGAGTAGCTTGTGTGAGGATTGCTGAGGCTACACATGAGGATATCACCCTTGATTTTCTTGTGGAGTGGGCTAAGTGGGTTCTGGAGGAGCTTGAGGAGATTGGAGGTCCAGACTTGCCATGAGCCAGAGGCACAGAGATGGAGATGCTAATTAGTGCTGTTGTGGTTGTTTAGTATGTACAGTAGTGTGTAGTATGTATCAGTAGACTTTTGGGTTATATTTATAGACTAGATCTGCTGACTAGTGAGTAGGTTTCTTGTACCCTTTTGCTTTTCTTCCGAAGCGTCTTTACGCTTGTACTGTTGGATTTTAATCACAGTGGAAGCATGGTAAAACTCTTCACACATATAAAATCCAAATAAAAGCATATAAATTATGATTAAAACATATGAATCGATTACTAACCTTTAACAACGATCCAAAAGCAGCGATCGGAGATCCTTAGCAGCTGCTCCTCAAATGTGAAGCACTCCACCGGTATCCACCAAGAAAACGATGCTAAGGAGGAGGATGAGGTGGAGAGAATTAGGTTTTTCTAAAATTTTGGGTTAGAATAAAAATATGGTTTATAATAGTATATTTATAGGCAAAATTTTCAGCTGAAATTTTCCCATAAAATATTATTATTATTAACCCTTTATTATTCACATTAATAATTAAAACATCTTTCAATTATTAATCCTTTTTCTAAACACTTTAGAAATAATTCTCTCCACCTCCTCTTGATTTAATTTTGAAAAATTAAATTCTTAATTAATAATATTAAGAACTTTTCTTAATTAATTTATAATCAATTAAATCTCATTTAATCAATTAATAAATTTGCCAATTAATTATTTATTTCATAATAAATAATTATTAGCCATTATTAATTAATTTTTCCACCATTAAACCATTCTCTTTTATGGTGTGACCCTGTAGGTTCAATATTAAACCGGTAGTAGAAATAAATAATAATAAAACTATTTTATCATTATTTATATAAATTCTCTAATTTATTAAATAAGATTAATTAATTAATCATATTTATTCTACATCGTGAGGGATACTTCTCAGCATATCGCGACTATACGGATAATACGAATTCACTGCTTAGAATACCAAGAACCTATTCAGTGAATAGTTACCGTACAATTAACTCCTTCTACCCTCCAATGTCCTGATTAAATACAAGACATAGATCTTGTGTCAAGCCTATCTAATTTAATCATTTGCTTTCCCATTTACTAAGCTCAGTTCTATGTAAATTAGAAACTCCTTTCTAATTTTATTCACTCTGGCCAGAGATTCCTGAACTAGCATAAGTGGATCAGCCTTGAACATTCTCTTCCTTCACTGGAAGGAGTAGATCCTTTATTGATCATACACTATCTTCGTGTACAAATTCCTATACCCAGTAGAGCCCTAATAATTGTCCCTGGAGACTAAGAACTAAACCAAAGCATAGTTCAGTGTACACAAGGTGACTATGATGACCTCAAGTCTAAGTATACTTGTACAACTATCACTATGTGAACAACAGCTAACACGTGAGTGAACTCCATCAGTTGTTCAGCTGTGCGAGTCATGTTCAGTGAACTTATTCTATAATAAGCACCTACATACTAGCTATAGTGTCACCACATAAATATCTATGAGAACAGACATCCTTCATAATAAAGCAAGCATAGTATGTACCGATCTTTGCGTATTATTAATTACAAGTTAGTAATCCTATGACCAGGAACTATTTAAGTTTAGAGTTATCATCTTTTAGGTATCACTATTATGATCTCATCATAATCCATAAAAAGCTTTACTCTAAACTATGGTATATCTTATTTAAACACTTAAATAGATAGAGCCCGTAATAAAAACAAAACAAGTCTTTTATTAATATCAATGAAATCAAAACAGATTACATAAAAGTTATTCCTAAATCTTCATACATTATTAGACTTAGGACATATTCCTTTCAATCTCCCACTTGTACTAAAGCCAATCACTCTGGTATCTAATACCCATCTTGTCTTTATGACGATCAAAGTGACTTTCAGAAAGTAGCTTTGTGAGTGGGTCTGCTATGTTGTTATGTGTGTCAACTCTCTTTCAATACTAGAAATGTTACCGCGCTCCCACTAACCCTTATAGACACATGGTTCATCTACGTTTTTGATAAAACCAAACTCTTTGATTGTCTCATCAAAACGGATGTTCCATCTACGAGAAGCTTGCTTTAAACCACATATGGTTCGCAGTAGCTTACACACTAGGTTTTCATTTTCCTTGGAAAGAAAACCATCTGGCCATTTGCCAGATTTTATAGTCGTAGTAAGCAGCATTCGCAAGCAAAATCCAAACTGATTTTAACAGGGCTACAGGTAAAATGTTTCATCAAAGTCAATCCATTGCCTTTGTTTGAATCCTTTTGCCACAAGCCTGGCCTTAAAGGTCTCCACCTAGCCATCTGCTCTAATCTTTCTTTTCTATACCGTATACATAGATTCCATTTCGAATTTCATGGCACTTTGCCATTTCTCTGAGTCAACACTACCCATAGCCTCATTATAGGTCACAGGGTCGTCTTCATCGATGATTGACAACTCATTGTCATTCTCAATGATAAGGCCATAATACCTCTCAGGTTGGCGAGACACTCTCTCTGACTTACGAACGGGCTGTTCCACAGAAGGTTGTTCAGTCTGAACAGGTGTTTCCACTTGATCCGTAGTAGTTTGTGCTTCTTGAACTTCATCAAGTTCAATTTTTCTCCCACTGTTTCCTTCAAGGATAAACTCCTTTTCCAAGAAGGTAGCATGTCTGGAGACAAACACCCGATGATCGGTGTAAAAGTAATACCCTAAAGTCTCTTTAGGATATCCCACAAAACTACATTTTACGGATCGAGATTCCAGCTTATCTGGGTCAACTTTCTTGACATAAGCTGGACATCCCCAAATCTTAACATGTTTAAGACTCAGTTTCCTTTCTTTCCATATCTCATATGGAGTTTGAGGAACAGATTTGGAAGGTACCTTATTCAGTAAATATGCTGAGGTTTCCAATGCGTAACCCCATAGGAATACTGGAAGATTCGCATAGCTCATCATGGACCGAACCATGTCTAACAAAGTTCGATTTCTCCTTTCAGATACCAATCTGGAGGAGTCCACTGGGAGACTATACACTTTTCTTTGAGATAATCCAGAAACTCTCCATTCAAGTATTCACCACCTCGATCTAATCGAAGAGTTATAATACCATTTTTGGTTTGTTTCTCCACTTCATACTTATACTCTTTGAACTTTTCAAAGGCTTCAGACTTGTGTTTCATCAAATACATATCTGAATCTAGATCTATCATCTATGAAAGTAATGAAGTATGAAAATCCACCCATGGCTTGCGTAGACATTGGTCCACATACATCTGTGTGTACCAATCCTAGCAAATCTGTAGCCCTCTCTCCATGTCCACTAAATGGAGATTTGGTCATATTACCCAATAGACAAGACTCACATGTAGGATATGATTCAAAATCAAAAGGGGGTCAAGTAACCCTTCCTTATGCAATGTCCGCAGTCTATTTTCACTAATATGACCAAGTCTGCAGTGCCAAAAGAAAGTGAGATTTTCATCATCCCTTTTCTTTTATTAGTTTGTTCAATCTGAAGTAAATTATGTCACATACATACAGACCTTTATTTAAAGTACCACGTCCATAAAGAATATTATCTCTAAGAATAGAACATTCATTATTCTCAATAATAAACGAAAATTTAGCCAAGTCTAACATGGGAATAATATTCCTCACAATCGAGGGAACAAAATAACAATTATTAAAAAAAAACAATAGTCTTGCCCGTAGGCATATGTAAATGAAATGATCCTACATCTTCAGCAGCAACCCTTGCTCCATTTCCCATCAGTAGAATCACCTCCTCTTCCTTAAGAGTCCTACTTCTCCTTAGTCCCTGCAACGAATTGCAGATATAAGAACCACAGGTGGTATCTAATACCTAAGTAGAAATTTGATTTAATGACAGATTCACTTCTATCATGAACATACCTGAATCAGAAGCGGTAGTCTCACTACCCTTTTTATTCTTCAATTCTGCAAGGTAAACTTTGCAGTTCCTCTTCCAGTGCCCCACCTTGTTACAGTGAAGGCAAACAACTTTGCTCTTGGGGTCTTCAGCTTTTGGTGGAACCGGCTTTTTTTCACCTACTTTCTTCTTCTTGGAAGGGTTCCTCTTCCTTTTCTTAGGATTGGAACCTTCACCAATTAGAAGAACAGAACTCTTCTTAGGGGGAAAATTCGATTCCGCAGTCTTTAACATGTTACGGAGTTCAGGCAGGCTGACATCCAACTTATTCATGTGAAAGTTCACAACAAACTGCGAGAACGAACTCGGAAGTGATTGCAAGACTAAGTCTTGGCTCAGCTCCCCATCCATGGCAAAACCAACTTGTCCAAGACGTTCAATCAAATTGATCATCTTAAGTACATGGTCATTCACAGATGATCCCTCAGACATCCTACAACCGAACAGCTCCTTCGATATCTCATATCGAGCTGTCCTCCCCGCCACATCATACAACTCTTGTAGATGCATTAGGATAGTGTGAGCATCCATATACTCATGTTGCTTCTGTAGCTCAATGTTCATGGAAGCTAGCATGATGCATTGAGCAACATTTGCATCATCTATCCACTTACGATACATAACATGTTCATCATTATGTGCATCGCTAGCAGGTTCAATAGGCTTAGGTGAGTCAAGCACATATTCCAGCTTCTCAACCCTGAGAACAATTCTCAAGTTTCGAAGCCGGTCAGCATAATTAGGACCAGTCAACTTATGAGCATCTAGTATGCTCCTGAGTGATAGTGCAGAAGACATAATGTATATAGTAAATCTGTAAATAATAAACACATAACAACATTTAGCAAATATTCAATTTCATTTCAAAACACTATATGAATCGGGTCTTCATTCATAAGTGGCTCCCACTAGTTTATCTAATTTATTCAACCCTCTACGTGAAAAATTAAGCATTTATAATGCTAGTGGGAATAGGGATCCTACATTCCATTACACAACCCCGGCTGTAGCACGAACCGCCATGTAATGTTCAATAGGCAGACAACTCTTGTCAATTACATCTTATGTTATTCCCTAATCAAACTTTAGCCTCTTGAATAATTGAGTCACGGCTGTGGCACGACAAACTCAATATTCTAAGTCAAGTCTAACCCAACATTTCATATAATTGAATCAGTCTCCAAAGGCCCATGGATGTGGCACGTACCGACCTTTAGATTCTAATTCAATGTACATATCTCTATGTAATAGACAAGTATTTCATATTTCGAAATCAAAGCCCTCGGCTGTAGCACGAACCGACAATGATTCAAAAATAAGAACTACTTTCTATCATGTTGGAAGGCTATGACCGACACAAGCCCGTTGTATCATTGGCCAATTACTACTTGATATTATTTAATTTTAGAGGGATTATATTATGTTACAATCATAATCATATTATAAAGAGATTTTTCCTTTTAAATTAAATATTTCAAATCAATAATCAATAATCAGATGATTCCCAGATCGGGTGGAGCATTGTCAAGAGGCGTCACTTAATAACCCTTTCTTACAAATAGAAATCTGTTGTTGACAGAATCATCCGTTCTCTCATATTGAAAATTCATATTCAATTACGTGTTTCATAAACACAAGAATCTCATGATTGTATTCATAATATTATTATTAAGGTTATGAAATAATTTCACTATAATAGGTTGTCTAACAAATGCCTTACGTTCATTTAAGTTCACCTAAATCTATCATCGCATGATAAACTAAGCATATATCATATATATAAACATGAATAAACATCAAGGTAGGCATGTTACATCATCTAGCATATTGGTCTAAGCATTATACATCTCTATGTATCACATGAAGCATTTAAAAGCTATTAAAACAGTCAAAAACAGCTTTAAAACACTTCTGTTAGCTATAAACAGTTTGAAACAATTTCATAAAATATCATATAATATACCATTAGAAGCGTCTCGAAAAGACGAATCCAACGGCACTAGGCACGCCCAATTCTGAGCTCCCACGCGCCCCGAGAAGGTGACTCACGCGCCGCCACGCGCACACGCGCTGTCAGGCTCGTGTAAGGATCTCGTCAACGCGCCCCCATGCGCACACGCGCCCAAACCCCTGTGCTGACGTCAGCATGATGTCAGACCGTTGACCAGCGCGTGTCTGACACGCGCCGCGCGTGGCCCACCAGCGTGTGAGCCCTACGCACGCATGGCAGACGCGCGGTCCTCCCCTCTTCTGTGAGTCGCCGCCGCCTTTACATGCACGGAAAACCGTGCTGCTGTCTCTGTCTTTACTTTGTTTCCGTGCCATCAGCATAAACATTCAACAGATGTATATATATACATACTAACAATTTATATATATGATTATTTAATTACGAATTTAATTACAACAACTTCAAAAATTCATAATAAATAATCTATACATCATAAAATTATAAGAAAAATACCCAGACGATCTACAACACTTGTAGAACCCAGATCAACATTCAAAATTATTCTTAGAAATGATTTCTCATCAGTCATAATTAATCCATAATATTACTTGTAAAAATCATAATTAATTCATACAAGCACATAAAATTCTGAAATTTTTACCACAGATCTATATGCATACAACCTATGCTCTGATACCATTGTTGGATTTTAATCACAGCGGAAGCATGGTAAAACTCTTTACACATATAAAATCCAAATAAAAGCATATAAATTGTGATTAAAACATATGAATCGATTACTAACCTTTAATAGCGATCCAAAAGCAATGATCGGAGATCCTTAGTAGCTGCTCCTCAAACGTGAAGCACTCCACCGGTATCCACCAAGAAAACGATGCTAAGGAGGAGGAGGAGGTAGAGAGAATTAGGTTTTTCTAAAAATTTTGGGTTAGAATAAAAATAGGGTTTATAATAGTATATTTATAGGCAAAATTTTCAGCTGAAATTTTCCCATAAAATATTATTATTATTAACCCTTTATTATTCACATTAATAATTAAAACATCTTTTAATTATTAATCCTTTTTATAAACACTTTAGAAATAATTCTCTCTCTTAATTTAATTTCCAAAAATTAAATTCTTAATTAATAATATTAAGAACTTTTCTTAATTAATTTATAATCAATTAAATCTCATTTAATCAATTAATAAATTTGCCAATTAATTATTTATTTCATAAATAAATAATTATTAGCCATTATTAATTAATTCCTCCACCATTAAATCATTCTCTATTATGGTGTGACCCTGTAGGTTCAATATTAAGTCGGTAGTAGAAATAAATAATAATAAAACTATTTTATCATTATTTATATAAATTCTCTAATTTATTAAATATGATTAGTTAATTAATCATATTTATTCTACATCATGAGGGATACTTCTCAGCATATCGCGACTATCCGGATAATACGAATTCACTGCTTAGAATACCAAGAACCTATTCAGTGAATAGTTACCGTATAATTAACTTCTTCTACCCTCCAATATCCTGATTAAATACAAGGCATGGATCTTGTGTCAAGACTATCTAATTTAATCATTTGCTTTCCCATTTACTATGCTCAGTTCTATGTAAATTAGAAACTCTTTTCTAATTTCATTCACTCTGACCAGAGATTCCTGAACTAGCATAAGTGGATCAGCCTTGAACATTCTCTTCCTTCACTGGAAGGGGTAGATCCTTTATTGATCATACACTATCTTCGTGTACAAATTCCTATACCCAGTAGAGCCCTAATAATTGTTCCTGGAGACTAAGAACTAAACCAAAGCATAGTTCAGTGTACACAAGATGACTATTATGACCTCAAGTCTAAGGATACTTGTACAACTATCACTATGTGAACAACTGCTGACACGTGAGTGAACTCCATCAGTTGTTCAGCTGTGCGAGTCATGTTCAGTGAACTTATTCTATAATAAGCACCTACATACTAGTTATAGCGTCACCACACAAATATCTATGAGAACAAACATCCTTCATAATGAAGCAAGCATAGTATGTACCGATCTTTACGGATTATTAATTACCAGTTAGTAATCCTATGACCAGGAGCTATTTAAGTTTAGAGTTATCATCTTTTAGGTCTCACTATTATGATCTCATCATAATCCATAAAAAGCTTTACTCTAAACTATGGTATATCTTATTTAAACACTTAAATAGATAGAGCCCGTAATAAAAACAAAACAAGTCTTTTATTAATATCAATGAAATCAAAACAGATAACATAAAAGTTATTCCTAAATCCTTATACATGATTGGACTTAGGACATATTCCTTTCAATTACTACCTAAAACTTTTGATCTATATATATCAGTACCTTTCTCCTTTCCAGCATTGTCATTTACATTACTGCACCTGTTTTACTTTACTTTATTTATTGTACCAGTTATACCCCTGTAATACCATGTACCCTATTCCCTTAACTGTTTATATTCTGTAAAGAAGCATGCAATTTACTTAGTTCAAATGTTACAACTGTTTTCAAAAAGAGATATTTCTGTTTTTCCAAAACTTTTCTTTTATGTAAAGGATTTGATTTAAAAGCTAAATAAGTTATTTGATTCTTTACATAAAATGCCTCCCAGAAGAAATACCCGCACCAACACCCAAAATGAAGAAACCAAAAACAACAATAACAACCAAGATGATATTGACCAGAATGCAAATCCAGGACCCATAGACCCAACAATAGCCCATATTCTTCAAATATTGGCCCAACAAACAGTTCACCTGACACAATAACAACAAAGACAAACCAATCCCCAGGTAACTTTCAAAACTTTTCAGGCAGTAAACCCACTAGAATTCAAGGGTTCCCTAAATCCGATTGAAGCAAATGTTTGGTTAAAGGAAATAGAGAAGTCGTTTGATTTAGTTAAAGTGAAGGAAGAACAGAAGGTGGAGTTTGCAAGGTATTATTTGAAGAATGAGGCCATTTATTAATTGGAGACTGTGAAGACATTGGAAGGTACAAATGTTATTACTTGGGGAAGGTTTAAAGAATTATTTTTAGAAAATTATTTTCCCCAGTTTGTTCAGGATCAGATGGAGCTGAAGTTTTTAGAGCTAAAGCAAGGAAATATGTCGGTAGCTGATTATGAGAGTAAGTTTGAGGAGTTGTCAAGGTATGTACCGTCATATATAGACATTGGCAGGAAGAAGGCCAAGAGATTCCAGCAAGGTCTGAAGCCATGGATTAGAGGGAAGGTAGCTATCTTTGAATTGAATACCTATGCAGGAGTTGTATAGAAGGCCATTATTGCAGAGACAGAGAGCGAGATATCACAGAAGGAAAATGAAAGTAAGAAGAGGAAGTTTGAAGGACATGAAGGACAACCACAACCGGGAAAGTTTCCAAATTTTAAGAAGGGTAATTTTCATCCAGGGAGAAATTTTAATTTTAAAAAGTAGAATGCAGGCGACGGAGGTCAAAGCAACCGTCCAGTCAATGTGAATCAGCCGAATCAATTGAGGTTAACTTTTCCAGATTGTCACTATTCGAGGGAGTGCCGCAATCAGCTAGCGAGAGAACCAGCAAACAAGGATCGGCCTATCCGGAATCCAGCGGTTAAGGTTCCAGCTATTCGATTTACATGCTTTAAGTGTGGGAAGCCAGGACATATAGCTAGGGATTGCAAGTCACCAGCCCCAGTCAGTAATGCATTGAGAATTATGGGATCTACTCCAGCAGTGAATAAGACTCCAAGGGCTAGAGTTTCTGATATGTCTGTAAAGGACGCTATCCAAGATACTGATGTTGTGGCAGGTATGCTTAATGTGAATTCTTTATGTGGCAAAGTGTTAATAGATTCGGGACCAACTCGATCGTTTATTTCTCAAGATCTTGTTAGTAAGTTAAATTGTCCGGTTGAGTATTTAAATAATATAATAACTGTGGAATTAGCAAATCAAGAACGTATATCTGTTAATCAAGGTTATGGGAATTGTGAGATTGAGATTTCTGGTGATAAGTTTTGTGTAGATTTGATACCATTTAAGCTAGGAGAGTTTGACGTTATTTTAGGGATGGATTGGTTATCTAAGCATGATGCCCAGATAGATTGTCGAAATAAGAAGGTAATGGTAAAGACGCCAGACGAAAGAATAGTAACGTTTAAGGGTCAAAAGCAAGTAAAGAAGTTTTTAACAATGGTTCAAGCTAAAAAGTTACTACGGCAAGGATGCGAGCATTTCTTTGTTTATGTGATTGATAGAAGTCAGGAGCCAGCAAAATTTGAAGATATTTCAGTAGTCAATGAATTTCCAGACGTGTTTCCCGATGAATTGCCAGGACTTCCTCCAGAAAGAGAAATTGAGTTTGCAATCGACTTAGCACCTGGAATGGAACCAGTATCCAAGGCTCCGTACAGAATGTCGCCCGTTGAAATGAAGGAACTAGCAAAGCAATTGCAAGAATTATTAGAGAAAGGAGTAATCAGACCCAGTATGTTATTATGTTTATAGATGATATTTTGATTTATTTAAAGATAGAAGAGGATCATGCAAACCATTTGTGAATAACTTTGGAGATTTTAAGAAAGAAAAAGTTATAAGCTAAATTTTCAAAGTGTGAGTTTTGGTTACAGAAAGTTCAGTTCTTAGGACACATAGTCAGTAATGAAGGGATCAAAGTGGACCCGGCGAAGATTGAAGCAATTATAAATTGGGAGAGACCGAGAACACCAATAGAGGTAAGAAGTTTCTTGTGATTAGCGGGATATTATCGCCGATTTGTTCAAAATTTCTCAAGGATTGCAACACCATTGACGAAGCTTACACGGAAGACTGAAAAGTTCATATGGAACGATAAATGTGAAGAAAGTTTTCAGGAATTGAAATGATGATTAATTACGGCACCTGTTCTGTCACTTTCAGATGATCAAGGGAATTTTTAATTTATAGCGATGCTTCTCATAAAGGGCTCGGATGTGTTATGATGCAGCACAATAAGGTTATTGCGTATGTGTCAAGGAATTTGAAACTACATGAACAGAAGTATCCTACTCATGATTTGGAGCTAACAAATATAGTATTCACTTTGAAGATTTGGAGACATTATCTATATGGAGAGAAATGCGAGATTTATACCGATCACAAAAGGTTGAAGTACATATTCACGTAGAAGGAGCTTAACATGAGACAAAGAAGATGGTTAGAGTTGATCAAGGATTACGACTGCACGATTAACTATCATCCCGGTAAAGCCAACATTGTGGCGGATGCGTTAAGTCGGAAAGAAAAGTTGAATGTGGTATCAGTACCCGAAGAGATATACAAGGAATTTCGGAAACTGGAATTGGAGATTAGGGTTTGCAAGCCTGATAAAGCGAAAGTGTATAGTCTGACTTTTCAGCCGGAGTTGTTAGAAAATATAAGAAGTGTCAAATAGAGATAATGGATCAGGACATTAACCATTTGGTAGGAGAGGAATTATGCACGCAAAAGGACAATCAAGGTATTCTTAGGTTTTCTTCTAGAATTTGGATTCCACCAGGAACGGAGTTGAAGAATGAAATTTTACAGGAAGCTCATAATTCAAGGTATTTAATCCATCCAGGAAGTACCAAGATGTACAGAGATTCAAAGGAAAATTATTGGTGGCCAGATATGAAGAGGGAAATTGCGGAATGGGTTAGCAGATGTTATACATGTCAAAGAGTTAAAGAAGACCAAGTGGATTGTTGCAACCTTTGGAGATTCCAGAGTGGAAATGGGAGCATATTTCCATGGATTTCATAGTCGGATTACGAAGGATGAAAGCTAATCATGATGCCATTTGGGTTATAGTGGACAGACTTACCAAGTCAGCTCATTTTCTTGCCTATAAATGAAAGATTTTCACTAGACAAGTTAGTCCATATGTACCTGAAAGAAATTGTAGTTCGTCATGGAGTCCCTGTGTCTATCATATCCGATCTAGATCCAAGATTTAATTCAAGATTTTGGAAAAGTTTTCAAGAGTGTTCGGGAATGAGACTGAATATGAGTACGACTTACCATCCACTGACGGACGGCCAAAGCGAAAGGATAATCCAGATGATCGAATACATGTTACGTGTTTGTACCATTGATTTCCAAGGAAGTTAGGATGAGCATTTACCCTTGGTAGAATTTGCTTACAACAACATTTATCATGCCAGTATTGGGATGCCACCCTATGAAGCTCTTTATGGACGGAAATGTCGATCTCCCGTGTATTGGGACGAAGTAGGAGAACGTAAAATACTTGGACCTGAATTGGTGCAACAAACGAAGGAAGTTATTAAAGTTATCCAGAAGAGATTGATAGTAGCACAAGACCGTCAAAGGAAATATACAGATCAATCAAGGAAAGATATGGAATTTGAAGAAGGAAATCTGGTATTACTGAAAGTATCGCAGTGGAAAGGATTGACACGATTTGGAAAGAAAGGAAAACTGAGCCCAAGATATGTCGGACCTTTTGAGATTTTAAAGTGCGTTGGCAAAGTAGCTTACGAGTTGGCGTTACCTCCGCACATGGAGCAAATTCACAATATTTTCATGTATCGATGCATAGGAAGTATAATCCAGACTCTAGACATGTAATCGAATATGAGCGAATAGAACTTCAAGCAGATTTATTTTATGTAGAGAGTACAATAGAGATTCTAGAAGAAAAAAAGAAAGTGTTAAGAAATAAAGTGGTAAAGTTAGTAAGAGTACTGTGGAGAAACCCAAAGGTTGAAGAGTCAACCTGGGAGTTAGAAGGTGACATGAGAGAAAAGTACCCTCATTTGTTTTCATAGGAGATTCTGAGGACATAATTCTTTTAAGGGGGAAGGATGTAATATCTGGGATATATCGTGTAATTATTTTTGCTAATAAATAAATATTATGCATGTTCAGTATTTATTCTATGAATTAATTGTTAAGTGGTATATGCATTTGGATGTTTAAAAATAATATCAATTGAGTATTTTAATTTTCATATGTCCAAAAATAAAATATAGATAATTGTCATATCTTCCTATTTATTTTTATGTTAATTTATGATTTTATAGGAAATATATGGATTTTATAAAATCTTTTTCCGAGTATCTATAAACTATTTTATATAATCGAGAACCAACCGACGTCACCCGTTTTTACATTTTTATAACCCGAAACTCTTCCGAGAACTCCTTCCTAACCTAATTGCAATATTCCGAGCATTTTCCATGTTTCGACATTTTCGATCTGGCGTACGGTTTGTCCTGTGCGGGTCCCGGCGCAATATTTTCGATAAAATATTCGTTTCGGTAAATCAATAAAACTCGTATTTTTGATAAACGACATCTTTTGATTAAACTATTATAATTATCATCTCGTAATACGTGTAACCAGGTGCTGAGACCAAGACCGCAGTACAAATTGTACTGATTTGGATAATTATCCTGAAAACCGGTATCGTTTGGATCTGTTTTTATAAATAAACGTACCATTTTGTATTCGGAATGATCAAACGGGATACTAATTTTCCGTAATTATAAATAGCCTTTATCGTATTTTATTTCGTACCGAAAATCAGTTGCGAACAGTAATTATAGAATTTTCCAGAGAAAAACCCTAATTTCATAAAACCTACCGAGAATCAAACCTTAATTTCAGGGTGTTACCGGAATCCGTTGGTGAAGCTCGAGAACTCAAATCAAAGCTCTTGAAATATACTATCAGAATCTGTGCTTCATATCACTGCAGAATCAAAGGTTTAATTTTTTGTAATTTTATTTATTTTTGAATTATTTTGATTAAAAAAATGAATATTTGTACGGATGATTGTTTGAATGATTTGATGCTTGCATGTTGTAGAGCTTGTTCTCTTGATGATTTTAAAATTAGGGTTTATAACCCGTATGAATGTTTTTAATTGAAAATTGGGGCTTTTTGTTCTAGGGAGTTGTATTTTTAAAGTTACGTCGAGCTCGCCGGAAACCGGCGAACTTCCCGGCCATTTTCCGGCCCACTCAGGGGTTATCTGTATGATTGAATGGTATGTTTAAATTCCTTGTGAATTGTAGAGTAATTCTGGAGCTTTTAATGATGGGAGGATTCCGGGAACGAATTCTCCGCACTGCGCCATAGATGGCCTATCGCAACGCCCCTCTTCAAAAATGTTACCTAATATGCTACCCTAGATATGATACTCATGAGCTAATCTAACATTGTATTTTTTGTGTTATCTTAGCCGAAAACGTGATGTTGCACTAGGTAAAAACTGTTGCAGCTTGTAACATTCTTGTCAAAATGTTACCTTAGAGTATTAATACATATATATAATATTTTTTAAAATTAAATCTTAATTTTATAAGAATACTTAAGGTGATATACAAATTTAATAAATGAGTTACATGTTGATATAATAAATATTTAATGAAATTTTAAATAGGAACTTTTAAAAGTAGTAAATTTAAAAAACTAAAAAATTGAACTTTAAAAGTAATAAATATTAAAAATAATTTAAATTTCTCGTGTTTTAAGATGAGCATTAATATAAAAGTTTTAAAAATAATATATATATATATATATGTATATATATACGAATTCTTAAAAATAAATAAATAGAAATAAGTAATAACTGAATTCTTAATTATTAAAAAAATAAAACATAAAATATTATATAAAACTTTTTGGGCAGTAAAATTTTTGTAAAACGGGGAAAAATTTTAACTAAAAGACCGCCCGAATTTTGGGTAAAAGGCCGCCCAAATTTTCAATAACCCTAAACTCACACAATCCTCTCTCAAATCTCAAACTCCAACCATCTCTCTGGTTCTTGTATCCGACGGCGGCCCAAATTTCGAGTACACTCATCTCTCTCTCATATCTCAAATGTTAGCTTCCATAATCTCATCAATTCAATTAGCCGATCATCGGTGTTTGAATCTCCAACAACAGATTGCTTCTAAGTATTTCGTTATTTTGTCGATTAAATCTCGAATTGATCTCCTCGATTCTGAATATACAGACATTTCGCAACAATTCAGGTTGTTTTTGGTTTATTGTATTTGTCGATTTAGATGTTTCTCGTAATAACATTGTTATAGTTGTTGGCTGAGATGCACTTGTTGAATTCATTTGGTTATAACTCATTTTGTCGAAAACTATGGTTTTGAAGAGTGAAGAGCTGGAGGAGTTGGATAAAGAGAAGGAGAGGTTTTTTGCGTCTGAAATGAAGGAAATGGAGAGTTTTAAAGCGAACGTGGCGAAATTTGCTGAGGAAAGTGGAACGGAGATACAGGAGCTTAAGAATCATACGGAACAAGTATATTTTAATTTTAGTTTAGCTATGTTGTATGTTTATTGAAATAGGATGTTTGCTTAATTGTGATTGCTTGTTTTGTTACGGGTTTTGTTGATTTAAAGTTTTTGTAAGTTTTGATCGAGTGATTTGTTGTGTATGATGTTAAATATTTTCCTGACCCTATCCAAAAGCAAGTAAAATGGATGTTATGTAGACGTAGTACTATGGAGTAAACCATACCGTGTTGTGTGTGTTGATGTTTTTGTTATTTGACAGGTTCGGTTAAGTGTAGGAAAACAGAGTAGGCTTAGGTTTGGTTTGTCTCGTAAACAGTAATAATACGATCTAATGCAGAATGAAGAAATTAATAAAGTAATTATTTAGCTTTAGAATTTTGGGATGGACAGGGAAGCAACCCTCAGAAGTCCAATGATTTGAAAAGGGTTGGTTATTTCTGAATGCTAGATTAGTGTTTAACAATTTAACTCTAGAAAACTTGCCATTTCTGTGATTATTGGTTGATCCAACATTTAACTTTCCCACATTATGAGGCGGTCAGTGGATTTTTTTAACTTTGACTGTTGCTGCACTTGAGATTAATTGTTGTCTATTATTCCCTCTGTTATTTTCGTGCTAATTTGTTCCTGTTCAAGGCAGTTTCGTGCTAATCTGCCCATGTATTATCTGTTAAAGGCAGTTTCGTGTATACTACTTTATACATGTTATTATATAATACTCCATGTTAATATTTGGAGGGCACCCTGCAAAATGTTCATATCAGCATGGTGGCAAATCTATTGACCTAGTAGGTGTAGGTCTGACCATCCTGCCATGGTAGCAATGTAGCTTAGCAGTTTGAGTTGCTTTATCTTGTGCATTTTCATACTATGTTGAAGATATTTAACTTCTATTCAGCAGCCCTCTCTCAGAGATCGCAACCTCCTTCCTCATGACCACTACTGGATAGCCATCAAGCATATTGTAACTCCACAAGGGATTATTTCTGGTGCAGGTCAGCTTTGAAAAATACTTTTTTGTTTTTTATATTCCAACAGTTAACATAAACTTCGAGAAATCATGTTGTGGCAAACTTGTGTACGTTGCATTCTACCAGTTGATATTAAAAGATAGAGTTGTTATATGTTATGTAATAAATTTAATTTATAAAATTACATATATTGATCAACTGATTGTTCTGACTGGATGCTTAAATGAGCAGTTGAGGTGAATGAGGGCCTTATCAAATCATTGATTAAAGAAGAGGAGTGGCAAGGAAGGGTCAGGACAGAACAAGTTACCGATTAGGGGGAGGCTATTGTAATGCCTGGTTTGGTTGATGTGTAAGACAAACTGACTTACCTGGTAGCCTTTATATGTTGATTGATTCAACTGTAATTTCCTACCAAAAACAGAGTCTTGTTGAACCCCCACAAGCAAATAGCATTTACTTTAAAGAATATCTGCTTTGCCTATATCACTTGTACTATAAGTTTGCTGCTAATTATTAAAAATAAGTTATCTTTTTTAGTTTGTGGATTAATGTTGTACTATAGTTTGCTGTTAATTATAAGAAATAAGTTATCTTTTTTAGTTTGTGCTGTTAATTATACTAGTGGCCATAAAATGTTAATTTTTTAATTATTTAGTATTAAACTTGCCAATTTCATTTTGTCAATCAATAATTTAATAGTCGTACACTTCCTTTTCTAAACACGTACCATATGCATAAACATTAGCTGAAAGGTTCTGCAAAGAAAGATCTCAACAATCAGCGCAAATATATTGGACTATCTAGAGGTTTTCTATTTACCACTTCTTTATCTCTTTATTCTTTTAAATGAGTAAAGGTTGATTTATTGATATGTGGTTTGATTAACCAGGATGGTTATAGTCGAGAGGCATCAATAAAGATTGGTGGAGAGTCCTTAAACATAACAACCTGGTCTCAACTGATACAGGTTCATCTTTTGCTTCTTGATGGAGGTTTCTTGATCTGTTAATCTCTATATTTTCTTAGACCTCATTTCTGCTTGCCTTGAATAGCTCAATATTTTCTTAGACCTTATTTTCTTGCAGGTGATTTTGTCAAGCAAATGCAGGTCAAGTCTATTAATTCTTTACCTTGACCTCCTTGTTGGCTGTTTTGTTGAGTTATAAATGATTAAAGGTTCTTATTACAAAGTACTTTCATGGAAACAGGACAACGAAGTTCTTCATGATATTTTGGCTTCTCACCTAGAAGAAAACTCTTCTCTGCAAGGGAAAGGTCCGGATGGTGGAGTCGAGGAGAAAGTGAAGCAAATTCAAGCATTAGCTTCTAGTAGTACTTTTTAAAATTTATAATTTTTGGTTGTTGTTAAGTAAAGAATGTGAACTAGTTTAATTTTTGGGTTGGATGCATTTTTTGCAGTTATGAATTTGTATAATTGGGATTCTTCAGTTTACAGAATAGGCATTTCAATTTTTTTGTCCTAAAGTGTTACAATAGCCTCCTAAACTATTACCATAGTATATTTAAAATATTTCATTAGGCTAGTTATAGTGTTACAACAACTTTTCAAAGTGTTACATTAGGATCTATGTGCTCACTTGCCACATCATCAAGACAACTCAGCACTGTGGGTCCCACACTTGATATGTCAGCTAGTGGGTCCCCCCGTGGGGCCCACATTTTTAGAACATTTTAAAACTTTAAGGTAACATAAAAAAAAATTACAACTGATCTCTCTTTCGGTTGCATTAGCAAGCTAAGGAAACATATAAACAAGTTAAAACACGATGTTGCCTTAGGCACCAAAGATGTTACCTTAGACCGCTAAGGCAACATAGAAAAACCTATCTTTAAGAAAATGTTACCTTAGTTTAAAAGTGGGGCAAGAGCAATATATTTACCCCCTAATGCAACGTTTTATTGGTGTTACAGTAGGCATTTTATGGTGTAGTGCGGCAAACCCCGACTGTTTTCCGGTGAGGGGTGGTAAAATTACAGTTAGGTCCCTGTACTATTGAAGATGGTGAAGTTTAGTCCCTGAAGTTTCTGGAAATTGCAGAAATAGGATTCCTGTTTATAAAATATTTAAAAATCATATTCTATTTATTTTAATTATAAAAATTCGTTTTTAATTTCTAAAAATCACAAAAATTATTATTTTATTTCCAAAAAATATTTTTAATTCAAAAATAAATCTGAATTAATTAGTTAATTAATTTTAGTTAATAATTAATTGATTAATTGGTTAATTAATTCAAAAATTAATCGATTAATTGATTTTACTACTTATTAATTAATTATTAATTGATTTTAATTAATTATTTAATAAAATTTAGTTATTTAAAAATGATTTAAATATTCAGAAAATAGTTTCGAGCTTTAAAATATTATTTTAAATTGTTTTTAAGGCTCGATAATTATTATAAAATTGTTTTGAAGCCAGATTTGGCCAACCGAACCCTGTTTATTGCTTTAAAATTGATCCAACGACCCGTTTTAATTCTGAAAAATGTTTTAAAAATCATATTAAATACCCGAAAGCCTGTTTAGGTCCCGAGACTCCTTTATAAATGATATATCATTGATTTTTTGACGTGTTACGTGTTATATTTGACATGTTTCTTGACTGACGGTCTATATGTTCGGTGTTTACTTGTTTATAGCATAACTTCCAATCCGTTAATCGGATTTGGGTAAAACGAAGGGTAGATAGAAGTGTATATCAAATATAATCGTATGATTTGAGTATTGATAGATGTTTATGATATGTAAGAAGAAGAGGCAAGGCGTAGGAAAGGGAAATAGATAGTCAAGGAGTAGGAGATTGTGATTGGAGAACTATAGCAGGCTAATATCAGGCAAGTGTTCTGAACTTTCTCGAGATATATTGTAGTTGATTAATAATCTTGTTTCATATTGCAAGTGCTTTGAAGCACCGAACCCTAAACCTATTCTTTCTAAACCATTGATTGTTGTATACCCGAATATGAATCACAGATATACGATACTACTCCACAAATAAATACAAACTAAATGCCAAACACTGAATCAAAGCTTACATACACAAACCATTGTACCTTATGCTTGGAAAGTCCAAATCCTTGTAACCTTGAAATGTTGATTCCTTTGTTATCCAATTCTTTCATTACCTAACAACCATTCTTTGAAATTGCCATATTGTTCCTTTGTGAAGATTGAAACCATCTCGTTATTGAACATCCAATGTTGCTTATGACTTTGTTTATTACTTTACATTGTTTATTCTGTTATTATGTGAGAATTGGATTGTTTTATAAAATTATGGACTAGATTCGTGGTCAAACCAGATTAGTGGTCGAGTTAGGCCAATGTGTGCCTTGGATCCAGTAATTAGAGCAGAGTTGTGTGCCTTGCTCGGGGTTAGTGCGTGACTGATCAACAGCCTAACCTTTGTTTTTAAAATAAAAATATAATATCCAATTCTAAATCATTAATCATTGTTCACTTGATACCTTAACCTTTTTCACTTGATGATCATTATTCTCAGTCTTGTCATTGTGACTTGATGAGCTATTTAGCTCATTTGTGCAATGTTATTTATGTTCTTTTCCAGTTAAGAAGGAACTAGTTGGTAGCGAGGATCCTCAATCCAGTGCGAGAGCTAGGGGTCCAGGTTGATCAAGTTAAGCTAGCTGGCTTCTTTTGAGATAGTTTAAGTTTGTAAAAGTTTGTAATAATGTTTATTGTTCAGTTCTAAGTTTGAATAGTCAGGATTTAGACGTTTATAATATAAGCGTGTGTATGTGGCTTGTGGCATACTTTAACCTTCTATTATCTTCATTATTATTATAAGCAGGTTATAATAAGGTGTGAGTGTATGTGTGGACCCAAACTTCTGACCCGGGTTTGGAGGGCGCCACAATATACATACTATATCGTGCAACCTCTCTCTAGAAAACTGAAGGCATATTCATCATTTTCAAAAATCATCGAGTCATGGACACAATGTTATGACTTTTAACCACTCTATTTTATTGATGACTCTAAGGTTCTGTAAGGTGTCTCTTGATCTTAGAAATTTCACAATATTTTGAGAATTTTACGAGTTAAATTATCCACCCCTGTCCATATAAAACACTTTAATTTTTTTTGATTCTCTTTCAACGAGATTCTAAACTTTTTGAATGCATTGAAGGCCTCATTTTTTCCTTTCAACTTTAAAATTCACACTAAATAAGTAGTCATCGACTAAGAGTAAAAATTATTTATTGGCCGTTGCTGTCTCCAGTGAAATACATCCGAAAATATCATCATGAATTAATCCCAACACCCTCTTAGCTCGATAATCAATATTCTGTGGAATAGAATTTCGGATTTGCTTTGACATTAAACAACCTTCACAGGCAGTCTTCGGTTAAAAGAAAACAAGTATGCCTTGTGCCATTATGTTGACATTAATTTTATCGCTTGAAAGTTAATATGGCCAAACCTTGAGTGCCCCACCCAAGTTAATTATTTCCCATTAACTAGGAGGCATGAAGGTTTCAAAGTTTCTAGGACAATCTTTTATAGTCTATTTTTAGAGCGTCTACCTTTTATGACTAAGCATTTTTGGCTCTCATACACCCACAAATAAAGCCCTCTAAGAGTGACTTCATTTTTCTTCCCAGCTAGCAGACCCAAAGATATAATATTGCTGCACAAGTTCACAAATATATTAGACCTTGTGGATATTCAATTATTCTCTTTTTTTTCACCTAAAACAAACTTTACCCTTACCCTTGATAGCGACGCCGAACCTGATTTTCCTGTCACACTTTCATCTAAACTCTTGAACTTATACTTGGTACCAGTCATGTGATTGGACGCTCCATTATCAAAATACCATACTTTTGACTCCCAATTCTTGTTATCATTC
Source organism: Apium graveolens (assembly GCF_009905375.1). Taxonomy (NCBI): domain Eukaryota; kingdom Viridiplantae; phylum Streptophyta; class Magnoliopsida; order Apiales; family Apiaceae; genus Apium; species Apium graveolens. The sequence goes on from NC_133655.1 coordinate 2,444,321, forward strand.
TCATTTAATCAACGGGGTTGTACTTCATTCTCATTCATTTAATAATCTTGGTTGTACTTCATACTCATTCACAGAAATATTGCCTTTGCTTCTTTTCTACACTCAACCATTAAAAAAGTTGGCTTATCATCGTGGACACGAGTGAAATTAAGCTCAGTCCCTGCTTTTGGTTCTCTATTTCTTTCATGATGTGGTTCAAAATATTTTGCCGTATATTGTCCATATACATCGAAATTAAAACATCTTATTGTGCTTCTATCCCTTCCCCCACATCCTCTTCTGTTGTTATGATAAATATCAGAGTTCTCACATTTATTTTTCTTATTCAACCATTCCTCCTTCGTATGGACAAGCTTACCCTATGAATCCTCATATTTTTTCGACTTCTCTTTGGATAGTAAGAGTTATCACTGCAGCCATTAGTCTTACTCTTTCCACGTAGGCGTTCTTCCTGTTCCTTGAGAGAGCTCGCAATTTACTCAATTGTCATGGTCTCAAAATTCCCAAATTTCTCTATCATGGACGTGATTTGTAAGAACTTTGTTGAAACGGCTCCGAGTAATATTTTTACCATATATGCTTCATCAACAGTTTCCCCAAGGGCTCTGATATTGATGACTAGACCATTTAGTTTCATACAGAAGTCTTCAATCAGATATTTGTCATACATTTATAGCGAATTTTTAATTTATAGCGATGCTTCTCATAAAGGGCTCGGATGTGTTATGATGCAGCACAATAAGGTTATTGCGTATGTGTCAAGGCAATTGAAACCACATGAACAGAAGTATCCTACTCATGATTTGGAGCTAACAAGTATAGTATTCACTTTGAAGATTTGGAGACATTATCTATATGGAGAGAAATGCGAGATTTATACCGATCACAAAAGGTTGAAGTACATATTCACGCAGAAGGAGCTTAACATGAGACAGAGAAGATGGTTAGAGTTGATCAAGGATTACGACTGCACGATTAACTATCATCCCGGTAAAGCCAACATTGTGGCGGATGCGTTAAGTCGGAAAGAAAAGTTGAATGTGGTATCAGTACCCGAAGAGATATACAAGGAATTTCGGAAACTGGAATTGGAGATTAGGGTTTGCAAGCCTGATAAACGAAAGTGTATAATCTGACTTTTCAGCCGGAGTTGTTAGAAAATATAAGAAGTGTCAAATAGAGATAATGGATCAGGACATTAACCATTTGGTAGGAGAGGAATTATGCACGCAAAAGGACGATCAAGGTATTCTTAGGTTTTCTTCTAGAATTTGGATTCCACCAGGAACGGAGTTGAAGAATGAAATTTTACAGGAAGCTCATAATTCAAGGTATTTAATCCATCCAGGAAGTACTAAGATGTACAGAGATTCAAAGGAAAATTATTGGTGGCCAGATATGAATAGGGAAATTGCGGAATGGGTTAGCAGATGTTATACATGTCAAAGAGTTAAAGAAGACCAAGTGGATTGTTTGCAACCTTTGGAGATTCCAGAGTGGAAGTGGGAGCATATTGCCATAGATTTCATAGTCGGATTACGAAGGATGAAAGCTAATCATGATGCCATTTGGGTTATAGTGGACAGACTTACCAAGTCAGCTCATTTTCTTGCCTATAAATGAAAGATTTTCACTAGACAAGTTAGTCCATATGTACCTGAAAGAAATTGTAGTTCGTCATGGAGTCCCTGTGTCTATCATATCCGATATAGATCCAAGATTTAATTCAAGATTTTGGAAAAGTTTTCAAGAGTGTTCGGGAACGAGACTGAATATGAGTACGACTTACCATCCACTGACGGACGGCCAAAGCGAAAGGATAATCCAGATGATCGAATACATGTTACGTGTTTGTGCCATTGATTTCCAAGGAAGTTAGGACGAGCATTTACCCTTGGTAGAATTTGCTTACAACAACATTTATCATGCCAGTATTGGGATGCCACCCTATGAAGCTCTTTATGGATGCAAATGTCGATCTCCCGTGTATTGGGACGAAGTAGGAGAACGTAAAATACTTGGACCTGAATTGGTGCAACAGACGAAGGAAGTTATTAAAGTTATCCAGAAGAGATTGATAGTAGCACAAGACCGTCAAAGGAAATATACAGATCAATCAAGGAAAGATATGGAATTTGAAGAAGGAAATCTGGTATTACTGAAAGTATCGCAGTGGAAAGGATTGACACGATTTGGAAAGAAAGGAAAACTGAGCCCAAGATATGTCGGACCTTTTGAGATTTTAAAGTGCGTTGGCAAAGTAGCTTACGAGTTGGCGTTACCTCCGCACATGGAGCAAATTCACAATATTTTCATGTATTGATGCATAAGAAGTATAATCCAGACTCTAGACATGTAATCGAATATGAGCCAATAGAACTTCAAGCAGATTTATTTTATGTAGAGAGTCCAATAGAGATTCTAGAAGAAAAAAAGAAAGTGTTAAGAAATAAAGTGGTAAAGTTAGTAAGAGTACTGTGGAGAAACCCAAAGGTTGAAGAGTCAACCTGGGAGTTAGAAGGTGACATGAGAGAAAAGTACCCTCATTTGTTTTCATAGGAGATTCTGAGGATATAATTCTTTTAAGGGGGAAGGATGTAATATCTGGGATATATCGTGTAATTATTTTTGCTAATAAATAAATATTATGCATGTTCAGTATTTATTCTGTGAATTAATTGTTAAGTGGTATATGCATTTGGATGTTTAAAAATAATATCAATTGAGTATTTTAATTTTCATATGTCCAAAAATAAAATATAGATAATTGTCATATCTTCCTATTTATTTTTATGTTAATTTATGATTTTATAGGAAATATATGGATTTTATAAAATCTTTTTCCGAGTATCTATAAACTATTTTATATAATCGAGAACCAACCGACGTCACCCGTTTTTACATTTTTATAACCCGAAACTCTTCCGAGAACTCCTTCCTAACCTAATTGCAATATTCCGAGCATTTTCCATGTTTCGACATTTGTCGATCTGGCGTACGGTTTGTCCTGTGTGGGTCCCGGCGCAATATTTTCGATAAAATATTCGTTTCGGTAAATCAATAAAACTCGTATTTTTGATAAACGAGATCTTTTTATTAAACTATTATAATTATCACCTCGTAATACGTGTAACCAGGTGCTGAGACCAAGACCGCAGTACAAATTGTACTGATTTGGATAATTATCCTGAAAACCGGTACCGTTTGGATCTGTTTTTATAAATAAACGTACCATTTTGTATTCGGAATGATCAAACGGGATACTAATTTTCCGTAATTATAAATAGCCTTTATCGTATTTTATTTCGTACCGAAAATCAGTTGCGAACAGTAATTATAGAATTTTCCAGAGAAAAACCCTAATTTCATAAAACCTACCGAGAATCAAACCTCAATTTCAGGGTGTTATCGGAATCCGTTGGTGAAGCTCGAGTACTCAAATCAAAGCTCTTGAAATATACTATCAGAATCTGTGCTTCATATCACTGCAGAATCAAAGGTTTAATTTTTGTAATTTTATTTATTTTTGAATTATTTTGATTAAAAAAATGAATTTTTGTACGGATGATTGTTTGAATGATTTGATGCTTGCATGTTGTAGAGCTTGTTCTCTTGATGATTTTAAAATTAGGGTTTATAACCCGTATGAATGTTTTTAATTGAAAATTGGGGCTTTTTGTTCTAGGGAGTTGTATTTTTAAAGTTACGTCGAGCTCGCCGGAAACCGGCGAACTTCCCGGCCATTTTCCGGCCCACTCAGGGGTTATCTGTATGATTGAATGGTATGTTTAAATTCGTTGTGAATTGTAGAGTAATTCTGGAGCTTTTAATGATGGGAGGATTCCGGGAACGAATTCTCCGCACTGCGCCATAGATGGCTTATCGCAACGCCCCTCTTCAAAATGTTACCTAATATGCTACCCTAGATATGATACTCATGAGCTAATCTAACATTGTATTTTTTGTGTTACCTTAGCCGAAAACGTGATGTTGCACAAGGTAAAAACTGTTGCAGCTTGTAACATTCTTGTCAAAATGTTACCTTAGAGTATTAATACATATATATAATATTTTTTAAAATTAAATCTTAATTTTATAAGAATACTTAAGGTGATATACAAATTTAATAAATGAGTTACATGTTGATATAATAAATATTTAATGAAATTTTAAATAGGAACTTTTAAAAGTAGTAAATTTAAAAAACTAAAAAATTGAACTTTAAAAGTAATAAATATTAAAAATAATTTAAATTTCTCGTGTTTTAAGATGAGCATTAATATAAAAGTTTTAAAAAATAATATATATATATGTATATATATACGAATTTTAAAAATAAATAAATAGAAATAAGTAATAACTGAATTCTTAATTATTAAAAAAATAAAACATAAAATATTATATAAAACTTTTTGGGCAGTAAAATTTTTGTAAAACGGGGAAAAATTTTAACTAAAAGACCGCCCGAATTTTGGGTAAAAGGCCGCCCAAATTTTCAATAACCCTAAACTCACACAATCCTCTCTCAAATCTCAAACTCCAACCATCTCTCTGGTTCTTCTATCCGACGGCGGCCCAAATTTCGAGTACACTCAGTCTCTCTCTCATATCTCAAATGTTAGCTTCCATAATCTCATCAATTCAATTAGCCGATCATCGGTGTTTGAATCTCCAACAACAGATTGCTTCTAAGTATTTCGTTATTTTTTCGATTAAATCTCGAATTGATCTCCTCGATTCTGAATATACAGACATTTCGCAACAATTCAGGTTGTTTTTGGTTTATTGTATTTGTCGATTTAGATGTTTCTCGTAATAACATTGTTATAGTTGTTGGCTGAGATGAACTTGTTGAATTCATTTGGTTATAACTCATTTTGTCGAAAACTATGGTTTTGAAGAGTGAAGAGCTGGAGGAGTTGGATAAAGAGAAGGAGAGGTTTTTTGCGTCTGAAATGAAGGAAATGGAGAGTTTTAAAGCGAACGTGGTGAAATTTGCTGAGGAAAGTGGAAAGGAGATATAGGAGCTTAAGAATCATACGGAATAAGTATATTTTAATTTTAGTTTAGCTATGTTGTATGTTTATTGAAATAGGATGTTTGCTTAATTGTGATTGCTTGTTTTGTTACGGGTTTTATTGATTTAAGTTTTTGTAAGTTTTGATCGAGTGATTTGTTGTGTATGATGTTAAATATTTTCCTGACCCTATCCAAAAGCTAGTAAAATGGATGTTATGTAGACGTAGTACTAATGGAGTAAACCATACCGTGTTGTGTGTGTGATGTTTTTGTTATTGACAGGTTCGGTTAAGTGTAGGAAAACAGAGTAGGCTTAGGTTTGGTTGTCTCGTAAACAGTAATAATACGATCTAATGCAGAATGAAGAAATTAATAAAGTAATTATTTAGCTTTAGAATTTTGGGATGGACAGGGAAGCAACCCTCAGAAGTCCAATGATTTGAAAAGGGTTGGTTATTTCTGAATGCTAGATTAGTGTTTAACAATCTAACTCTAGAAAACTTGCCATTTCTGTGATTATTGGTTGATCCAACATCTAACTTTCCCACATTATGAGGCGGTCAGTGGATTTTTTTAACTTTGACTGTTGCTTGCACTTGAGATTAATTGTTGTCTATTATTCCCTCTGTTATTTTCGTGCTAATTTGTTCCTGTTCAAGGCAGTTTCGTGCTAATCTGCCCATGTATTATCTGTTAAAGGCAGTTTCGTGTATACTACTTTATACATGTTATTATATAATACTCCATGTTAATATTTGGAGGGCGCCCTGCAAAATGTTCATATCAGCATGGTGGCAAATCTATTGACCTAGTAGGTGTAGGTCTGACCATCCTGCCATGGTAGCAATGTAGCTTAGCAGTTTGAGTTGCTTTATCTTGTGCATTTTCATACTATGTTGAAGATATTTAACTTCTATTCAGCAGCCCTCTCTCAGAGATCGCAACCTCCTTCCTCATGACCACTACTGGATAGCCATCAAGCATATTGTAACTCCACAAGGGATTATTTCTGGTGCAGGTCAGCTTTGAAAAATACTTTTTTGTTTTTTATATTCCAACAGTTAACATAAACTTCGAGAAATCATGTTGTGGCAAACTTGTGTACGTTGCATTCTACCAGTTGATATTAAAGATAGAGTTGTTATATGTTATGTAATAAATTTAATTTATAAAATTACATATATTGATCAACTGATTGTTCTGAATGGATGCTTAATGAGCAGTTGAGGTGAATGAGGGCCTTATCAAATCATTGATTAAAGAAGAGGAGTGGCAAGGAAGGGTCAGGACAGAACAAGTTACCTGATTAGGGGGAGGCTATTGTAATGCCTGGTTTGGTTGATGTGTAAGACAAACTTACTTACCTGGTAGCCTTTATATGTTGATTGATTCAACTGTAATTTCCTACCAAAAACAGAGTCTTGTTGAACCCCCACAAGCAATAGCATTTACTTTAAAGAATATCTGCTTTGCCTATATCACTTGTACTATAAGTTTGCTGCTAATTATTAAAAATAAGTTATCTTTTTAGTTTGTGGATTAATGTTGTACTATAGTTTGCTGTTAATTATAAGAAATAAGTTATCTTTTTTAGTTTGTGCTGTTAATTATACTAGTGGTCATAAAATGTTAATTTTTTAATTATTTAGTATTAAACTTGCCAATTTCATTTTGTCAATCAATAATTTAATAGTCGTACACTTCCTTTTCTAAACACGTACCATATGCATAAACATTAGCTGAAAGGTTCTGCAAAGAAAGATCTCAACAATCAGCGCAAATATATTGGACTATCTAGAGGTTTTCTATTTACCACTTCTTTATCTCTTTATTCTTTTAAGTGAGTAAAGGTTGATTTATTGATATGTGGTTGATTAACCAGGATGGTTATAGTCGAGAGGACATCAATAAAGATTGGTGGAGAGTCCTTAAACACAACGACCTGGTCTCAACTGATACAGGTTCATCTTTTGCTTCTTGATGGAGGTTTCTTGATCTGTTAATCTCTATATTTTCTTAGACCTCATTTCTGCTTGCCTTGAATAGCTCAATATTTTCTTAGACCTTATTTTCTTGCAGGTGATTTTGTCAAGCAAATGCAGGTCAAGTCTATTAATTCTTTACCTTGACCTCCTTGTTGGCTGTTTTGTTGAGTTATAAATGATTAAAGGTTCTTATTACAAAGTACTTTCATGGAAACAGGACAACGAAGTTCTTCATGATATTTTGGCTTCTCACCTAGAAGAAAACTCTTCTCTGCAAGGGAAAGGTCCGGATGGTGGAGTCGAGGAGAAAGTGAAGCAAATTCAAGCATAGCTTCTAGTAGTACTTTTTAAAATTTATAATTTTTGGTTGTTGTTAAGTAAAGAATGTGAACTAGTTTAATTTTTGGGTTGGATGCATTTTTGCAGTTATGAATTTGTATAATTGGGATTCTTCAGTTTACAGAATAGGCATTTCAATTTTTTTGTCCTAAAGTGTTACAATAGCCTCCTAAACTATTACCATAGTATATTTAAAATATTTCATTAGGCTAGTTATAGTGTTACAACAACTTTTCAAAGTGTTACATTAGGATCTATGTGCTCACTTGCCACAGCATCAAGACAACTCAGCACTGTGGGTCCCACACTTGATATGTCAGCTAGTGGGTCCCCCCGTGGGGCCCACATTTTAGAACATTTTAAAACTTTAAGGTAACATAAAAAAAAATTACAACTGATCTCTCTTTCGGTTGCATTAGCAAGCTAAGGAAACATATAAACAAGTTAAAACACGATGTTGCCTTAGGCACCAAAGATGTTACCTTAGACCGCTAAGGCAACATAGAAAAACCTATCTTTAAGAAACTGTTACCTTAGTTTAAAAGTGGGGCAAGAGCAATATATTTACCCCCTAATGCAACGTTTTATTGGTGTTACAGTAGGCATTTTATGGTGTAGTGCGGCAAACCCCGACTGTTTTCCGGTGAGGGGTGGTAAAATTACAGTTAGGTCCCTGTACTATTGAAGATGGTGAAGTTTAGTCCCTGAAGTTTCTGGAAATTGCAGAAATAGGATTCCTGTTATAAAATATTTAAAATCATATTCTATTTATTTTAATTATAAAAATTCGTTTTTAATTTCTAAAAATCACAAAAATTATTATTTTATTTCCAAAAAATATTTTTTAATTCAAAAATAAATCTGAATTAATTAGTTAATTAATTTTAGTTAATAATTAATTGATTAATGGTTAATTAATTCAAAAATTAATCGATTAATGATTTTACTACTTATTAATTAATTATTAATTGATTTTAATTAATTATTTAATAAAATTTAGTTATTTAAAAATGATTTAAATATTCAGAAAATAGTTTCGAGCTTTAAAATATTATTTTAAATTGTTTTTAAGGCTCGATAATTATTATAAAATTGTTTTGAAGCCAGATTTGGCCAACCGAACCCTGTTTATTGCTTTAAAATTGATCCAACGACCCGTTTTAATTCTGAAAAATGTTTTAAAAATCATATTAAATACCCGAAAGCCTGTTTAGGTCCCGAGACTCCTTTATAAATGATATATCATTGATTTTTTGACGTGTTACGTGTTATATTTGACATGTTTCTTGACTGACGGTCTATATGTTCGGTGTTTACTTGTTTATAGCATAACTTCCAATCCGTTAATCGGATTTGGGTAAAACGAAGGGTAGATAGAAGTGTATATCAAATATAATCGTATGATTTGAGTATTGATAGATGTTTATGATATGTAAGAAGAAGAGGCAAGGCGTAGGAAAGGGAAATAGATAGTCAAGGAGTAGGAGATTGTGATTGGAGAACTATAGCAGGCTAATATCAGGCAAGTGTTCTGAACTTTCTCGAGATATATTGTAGTTGATTAATAATCTTGTTTCATATTGCAAGTGCTTTGAAGCACCGAACCCTAAACCTATTCTTTCTAAACCATTGATTGTTGTATACCCGAATATGAATCACAGATATACGATACTACTCCACAATAAATACAAACTAAATGCCAAACACTGAATCAAAGCTTACATACACAAACCATTGTACCTTATGCTTGGAAAGTCCAAATCCTTGTAACCTTGAAATGTTGATTCCTTTGTTATCCAATTCTTTCATTACCTAACAACCATTCTTTGAAATTGCCATATTGTTCCTTTGTGAAGATTGAAACCATCTCGTTATTGAACATCCAATGTTGCTTATGACTTTGTTTATTACTTTACATTGTTTATTCTGTTATTATGTGAGAATTGGATTGTTTTATAAAATTATGGACTAGATTCGTGGTCAAACCAGATTAGTGGTCGAGTTAGGCCAATGTGTGCCTTGGATCCAGTAATTAGAGCAGAGTTGTGTGCCTTGCTCGGGTTAGTGCGTGACTGATCAACAGCCTAACCTTTGTTTTTAAAATAAAATATAATATCCAATTCTAAATCATTAATCATTGTTCACTTGATACCTTAACCTTTTTCACTTGATGATCATTATTCTCAGTCTTGTCATTGTGACTTGATGAGCTATTTAGCTCATTTGTGCAATGTTATTTATGTTCTTTTCCAGTTAAGAAGGAACTAGTGGTAGCGAGGATCCTCAATCCAGTGCGAGAGCTAGGGGTCCAGGTTGATCAAGTTAAGCTAGCTGGCTTCTTTTGAGATAGTTTAAGTTTGTAAAAGTTTGTAATAATGTTTATTGTTCAGTTCTAAGTTTGAATAGTCAGGATTTAGACGTTTATAATATAAGCGTGTGTATGTGGCTTGTGGCATACTTTAACCTTCTATTATCTTCATTATTATTATAAGCAGGTTATAATAAGGTGTGAGTGTATGTGTGGACCCAAACTTCTGACCCGGGTTTGGAGGGCGCCACAATATACATACTATATCGTGCAACCTCTCTCTAGAAAACTGAAGGCATATTCATCATTTTCAAAAATCATCGAGTCATGGACACAATGTTATGACTTTTAACCACTCTATTTTATTGATGACTCTAAGGTTCTGTAAGGTGTCTCTTGATCTTAGAAATTTCACAATATTTTGAGAATTTTTACGAGTTAAATTATCCACCCCTGTCCATATAAAACACTTTAATTTTTTTTGATTCTCTTTCAACGAGATTCTAAACTTTTTGAATGCATTGAAGGCCTCATTTTTTCCTTTCAACTTTAAAATTCACACTAAATAAGTAGTCATCGACTAAGAGTAAAAATTATTTATTGGCCGTTGCTGTCTCCAGTGAAATACATCCGAAAATATCATCATGAATTAATCCCAACACCCTCTTAGCTCGATAATCAATATTCTGTGGAATAGAATTTCGGATTTGCTTTGACATTAAACAACCTTCACAGGCAGTCTTCGGTTAAAGAAAACAAGTATGCCTTGTGCCATTATGTTGACATTAATTTTATCGCTTGAAAGTTAATATGGCCAAACCTTGAGTGCCCCACCCAAGTTAATTATTTCCCATTAACTAGGAGGCATGAAGGTTTCAAAGTTTCTAGGACAATCTTTTATAGTCTATTTTTAGAGCGTCTACCTTTTATGACTAAGCATTTTTGGCTCTCATACACCCACAAATAAAGCCCTCTAAGAGTGACTTCATTTTTCTTCCCAGCTAGCAGACCCCAAAGATATAATATTGCTGCACAAGTTCACAAATATATTAGACCTTGTGGATATTCAATTATTCTCTTTTTTTCACCTAAAACAAACTTTACCCTTACCCTTGATAGCGACGCCGCAACCTGATTTTCTGTCACACTTCATCTAAACTCTTGAACTTATACTTTGGTACCAGTCATGTGATTGGACGCTCCATTATCAAAATACCATACTTTTGACTCCCAATTCTTGTTATCATTCTCATTTAATCAACGGGGTTGTACTTCATTCTCATTCATTTAATAATCTTGGTTGTACTTCATACTCATTCACAGAAATATTGCCTTTGCTTCTTTTCTACACTCAACCATTAAAAAGTTGGCTTATCATCGTGGACACGAGTGAAATTAAGCTCAGTCCCTGCTTTTGGTTCTCTATTTCTTTCATGATGTGGTTCAAATATTTTGCCGTATATTGTCCATATACCATCGAAATTAAAACATCTTATTGTGCTTCTATCCCTTCCCCCACATCCTCTTCTGTTGTTATGATAAATATCAGAGTTCTCACATTTATTTTTCTTATTCAACCATTCCTCCTTCGTATGGACAAGCTTACCCTATGAATCCTCATATTTTTTCGACTTCTCTTTGGATAGTAAGAGTTATCACTGCAGCCATTAGTCTTACTCTTTCCACGTAGGCGTTCTTCCTGTTCCTTGAGAGAGCTCGCAATTTACTCAATTGTCATGGTCTCAAAATTCCCAAATTTCTCTATCATGGACGTGATTTGTAAGAACTTTGTTGAAACGGCTCCGAGTAATATTTTTACCATATATGCTTCATCAACAGTTCCCCAAGGGCTCTGATATTGATGACTAGACCATTTAGTTTCATACAGAAGTCTTCAATCAGATATTTGTCATACATTTATAGCGAATTTTTAATTTATAGCGATGCTTCTCATAAAGGGCTCGGATGTGTTATGATGCAGCACAATAAGGTTATTGCGTATGTGTCAAGGCAATTGAAACCACATGAACAGAAGTATCCTACTCATGATTTGGAGCTAACAAGTATAGTATTCACTTGAAGATTTGGAGACATTATCTATATGGAGAGAAATGCGAGATTTATACCGATCACAAAAGGTTGAAGTACATATTCACGCAGAAGGAGCTTAACATGAGACAGAGAAGATGGTTAGAGTTGATCAAGGATTACGACTGCACGATTAACTATCATCCCGGTAAAGCCAACATTGTGGCGGATGCGTTAAGTCGGAAAGAAAAGTTGAATGTGGTATCAGTACCCGAAGAGATATACAAGGAATTTCGGAAACTGGAATTGGAGATTAGGGTTTGCAAGCCTGATAAACGAAAGTGTATAATCTGACTTTTCAGCCGGAGTTGTTAGAAAATATAAGAAGTGTCAAATAGAGATAATGGATCAGGACATTAACCATTTGGTAGGAGAGGAATTATGCACGCAAAAGGACGATCAAGGTATTCTTAGGTTTTCTTCTAGAATTTGGATTCCACCAGGAACGGAGTTGAAGAATGAAATTTTACAGGAAGCTCATAATTCAAGGTATTTAATCCATCCAGGAAGTACTAAGATGTACAGAGATTCAAAGGAAAATTATTGGTGGCCAGATATGAATAGGGAAATTGCGGAATGGGTTAGCAGATGTTATACATGTCAAAGAGTTAAAGAAGACCAAGTGGATTGTTGCAACCTTTGGAGATTCCAGAGTGGAAGTGGGAGCATATTGCCATAGATTTCATAGTCGGATTACGAAGGATGAAAGCTAATCATGATGCCATTTGGGTTATAGTGGACAGACTTACCAAGTCAGCTCATTTTCTTGCCTATAAATGAAAGATTTTCACTAGACAAGTTAGTCCATATGTACCTGAAAGAAATTGTAGTTCGTCATGGAGTCCCTGTGTCTATCATATCCGATATAGATCCAAGATTTAATTCAAGATTTTGGAAAAGTTTTCAAGAGTGTTCGGGAACGAGACTGAATATGAGTACGACTTACCATCCACTGACGGACGGCCAAAGCGAAGGATAATCCAGATGATCGAATACATGTTACGTGTTTGTGCCATTGATTTCCAAGGAAGTTAGGACGAGCATTTACCCTTGGTAGAATTTGCTTACAACAACATTTATCATGCCAGTATTGGGATGCCACCCTATGAAGCTCTTTATGGATGCAAATGTCGATCTCCCGTGTATTGGGACGAAGTAGGAGAACGTAAAATACTTGGACCTGAATTGGTGCAACAGACGAAGGAAGTTATTAAAGTTATCCAGAAGAGATTGATAGTAGCACAAGACCGTCAAAGGAAATATACAGATCAATCAAGGAAAGATATGGAATTTGAAGAAGGAAATCTGGTATTACTGAAAGTATCGCAGTGGAAAGGATTGACACGATTTGGAAAGAAAGGAAAACTGAGCCCAAGATATGTCGGACCTTTTGAGATTTTAAAGTGCGTTGGCAAAGTAGCTTACGAGTTGGCGTTACCTCCGCACATGGAGCAAATTCACAATATTTTCATGTATTGATGCATAAGAAGTATAATCCAGACTCTAGACATGTAATCGAATATGAGCCAATAGAACTTCAAGCAGATTTATTTTATGTAGAGAGTCCAATAGAGATTCTAGAAGAAAAAAAGAAAGTGTTAAGAAATAAAGTGGTAAAGTTAGTAAGAGTACTGTGGAGAAACCCAAAGGTTGAAGAGTCAACCTGGGAGTTAGAAGGTGACATGAGAGAAAAGTACCCTCATTTGTTTTCATAGGAGATTCTGAGGATATAATTCTTTTAAGGGGGAAGGATGTAATATCTGGGATATATCGTGTAATTATTTTTGCTAATAAATAAATATTATGCATGTTCAGTATTTATTCTGTGAATTAATTGTTAAGTGGTATATGCATTTGGATGTTTAAAAATAATATCAATTGAGTATTTTAATTTTCATATGTCCAAAAATAAAATATAGATAATTGTCATATCTTCCTATTTATTTTTATGTTAATTTATGATTTTATAGGAAATATATGGATTTTATAAAATCTTTTTCCGAGTATCTATAAACTATTTTATATAATCGAGAACCAACCGACGTCACCCGTTTTTACATTTTTATAACCCGAAACTCTTCCGAGAACTCCTTCCTAACCTAATTGCAATATTCCGAGCATTTTCCATGTTTCGACATTTTCGATCTGGCGTACGGTTTGTCCTGTGTGGGTCCCGGCGCAATATTTTCGATAAAATATTCGTTTCGGTAAATCAATAAAACTCGTATTTTTGATAAACGAGATCTTTTTATTAAACTATTATAATTATCACCTCGTAATACGTGTAACCAGGTGCTGAGACCAAGACCGCAGTACAAATTGTACTGATTTGGATAATTATCCTGAAAACCGGTACCGTTTGGATCTGTTTTTATAAATAAACGTACCATTTTGTATTCGGAATGATCAAACGGGATACTAATTTTCCGTAATTATAAATAGCCTTTATCGTATTTTATTTCGTACCGAAAATCAGTTGCGAACAGTAATTATAGAATTTTCCAGAGAAAAACCCTAATTTCATAAAACCTACCGAGAATCAAACCTCAATTTCAGGGTGTTATCGGAATCCGTTGGTGAAGCTCGAGTACTCAAATCAAAGCTCTTGAAATATACTATCAGAATCTGTGCTTCATATCACTGCAGAATCAAAGGTTTAATTTTTTGTAATTTTATTTATTTTTGAATTATTTTGATTAAAAAAATGAATTTTTGTACGGATGATTGTTTGAATGATTTGATGCTTGCATGTTGTAGAGCTTGTTCTCTTGATGATTTTAAAATTAGGGTTTATAACCCGTATGAATGTTTTTAATTGAAAATTGGGGCTTTTTGTTCTAGGGAGTTGTATTTTTAAAGTTACGTCGAGCTCGCCGGAAACCGGCGAACTTCCCGGCCATTTTCCGGCCCACTCAGGGGTTATCTGTATGATTGAATGGTATGTTTAAATTCGTTGTGAATTGTAGAGTAATTCTGGAGCTTTTAATGATGGGAGGATTCCGGGAACGAATTCTCCGCACTGCGCCATAGATGGCTTATCGCAACGCCCCTCTTCAAAAATGTTACCTAATATGCTACCCTAGATATGATACTCATGAGCTAATCTAACATTGTATTTTTTGTGTTACCTTAGCCGAAAACGTGATGTTGCACAAGGTAAAAACTGTTGCAGCTTGTAACATTCTTGTCAAAATGTTACCTTAGAGTATTAATACATATATATAATATTTTTTAAAATTAAATCTTAATTTTATAAGAATACTTAAGGTGATATACAAATTTAATAAATGAGTTACATGTTGATATAATAAATATTTAATGAAATTTTAAATAGGAACTTTTAAAAGTAGTAAATTTAAAAAACTAAAAAATTGAACTTTAAAAGTAATAAATATTAAAAATAATTTAAATTTCTCGTGTTTTAAGATGAGCATTAATATAAAAGTTTTAAAAATAATATATATATATGTATATATATACGAATTTTTAAAAATAAATAAATAGAAATAAGTAATAACTGAATTCTTAATTATTAAAAAAATAAAACATAAAATATTATATAAAACTTTTTGGGCAGTAAAATTTTTGTAAAACGGGGCAAAATTTTAACTAAAAGACCGCCCGAATTTTGGGTAAAAGGCCGCCCAAATTTTCAATAACCCTAAACTCACACAATCCTCTCTCAAATCTCAAACTCCAACCATCTCTCTGGTTCTTCTATCCGACGGCGGCCCAAATTTCGAGTACACTCGTCTCTCTCTCATATCTCAAATGTTAGCTTCCATAATCTCATCAATTCAATTAGCGGATCATCGGTGTTTGAATCTCCAACAACAGATTGCTTCTAAGTATTTCGTTATTTTTTCGATTAAATCTCGAATTGATCTCCTCGATTCTGAATATACAGACATTTCGCAACAATTCAGGTTGTTTTTGGTTTATTGTATTTGTCGATTTAGATGTTTCTCGTAATAACATTGTTATAGTTGTTGGCTGAGATGAACTTGTTGAATTCATTTGGTTATAACTCATTTTGTCGAAAACTATGGTTTTGAAGAGTGAAGAGCTGGAGGAGTTGGATAAAGAGAAGGAGAGGTTTTTTGCGTCTGAAATGAAGGAAATGGAGAGTTTTAAAGCGAACGTGGTGAAATTTGCTGAGGAAAGTGGAAAGGAGATATAGGAGCTTAAGAATCATACGGAATAAGTATATTTTAATTTTAGTTTAGCTATGTTGTATGTTTATTGAAATAGGATGTTTGCTTAATTGTGATTGCTTGTTTTGTTACGGGTTTTATTGATTTAAAGTTTTTGTAAGTTTTGATCGAGTGATTTGTTGTGTATGATGTTAAATATTTTCCTGACCCTATCCAAAAGCTAGTAAAATGGATGTTATGTAGACGTAGTACAATGGAGTAAACCATACCGTGTTGTGTGTGTTGATGTTTTTGTTATTTGACAGGTTCGGTTAAGTGTAAGAAAACAGAGTAGGCTTAGGTTTGGTTTGTCTCGTAAACAGTAATAATACGATCTAATGTAGAATGAAGAAATTAATAAAGTAATTATTTAGCTTTAGAATTTTGGGATGGACAGGGAAGTAACCCTCAGAAGTCCAATGATTTGAAAAGGGTTGGTTATTTCTGAATGCTAGATTAGTGTTTAACAATCTAACTCTAGAAAACTTGCCATTTCTGTGATTATTGGTTGATCCAACATCTAACTTTCCCACATTATGAGGCGGTCAGTGGATTTTTTTAACTTTGACTGTTGCTGCACTTGAGATTAATTGTTGTCTATTATTCCCTCTGTTATTTTCGTGCTAATTTGTTCCTGTTCAAGGCAGTTTCGTGCTAATCTGCCCATGTATTATCTGTTAAAGGCAGTTTCGTGTATACTACTTTATACATGTTATTATATAATACTCCATGTTAATATTTGGAGGGCGCCCTGCAAAATGTTCATATCAGCATGGTGGCAAATCTATTGACCTAGTAGGTGTAGGTCTGACCATCCTGCCATGGTAGCAATGTAGCTTAGCAGTTTGAGTTGCTTTATCTTGTGCATTTTCATACTATGTTGAAGATATTTAACTTCTATTCAGCAGCCCTCTCTCAGAGATCGCAACCTCCTTCCTCATGACCACTACTGGATAGCCATCAAGCATATTGTAACTCCACAAGGGATTATTTCTGGTGCAGGTCAGCTTTGAAAAATACTTTTTTGTTTTTTATATTCCAACAGTTAACATAAACTTCGAGAAATCATGTTGTGGCAAACTTGTGTACGTTGCATTCTACCAGTTGATATTAAAAGATAGAGTTGTTATATGTTATGTAATAAATTTAATTTATAAAATTACATATATTGATCAACTGATTGTTCTGAATGGATGCTTAAATGAGCAGTTGAGGTGAATGAGGGCCTTATCAAATCATTGATTAAAGAAGATGAGTGGCAAGGAAGGGTCAGGACAGAACAAGTTACTGATTAGGGGGAGGCTATTGTAATGCCTGGTTTGGTTGATGTGTAAGACAAACTTACTTACCTGGTAGCCTTTATATGTTGATTGATTCAACTGTAATTTCCTACCAAAAACAGAGTCTTGTTGAACCCCCACAAGCAAATAGCATTTACTTTAAAGAATATCTGCTTTGCCTATATCATTTGTACTATAAGTTTGCTGCTAATTATTAAAAATAAGTTATCTTTTTAGTTTGTGGATTAATGTTGTACTATAGTTTGCTGTTAATTATAAGAAATAAGTTATCTTTTTTAGTTTGTGCTGTTAATTATACTAGTGGTCATAAAATGTTAATTTTTTAATTATTTAGTATTAAACTTGCCAATTTCATTTTGTCAATCAATAATTTAATAGTCGTACACTTCCTTTTCTAAACACGTACCATATGCATAAACATTAGCTGAAAGGTTCTGCAAAGAAAGATCTCAACAATCAGCGCAAATATATTGGACTATCTAGAGGTTTTTTATTTACCACTTCTTTATCTCTTTATTCTTTTAAGTGAGTAAAGGTTGATTTATTGATATGTGGTTGGATTAACCAGGATGGTTATAGTCGAGAGACATCAATAAAGATTGGTGGAGAGTCCTTAAACACAACGACCTGGTCTCAACTGATACAGGTTCATCTTTTGCTTCTTGATGGAGGTTTCTTGATCTGTTAATCTCTATATTTTCTTAGACCTCATTTCTGCTTGCCTTGAATAGCTCAATATTTTCTTAGACCTTATTTTCTTGCAGGTGATTTTGTCAAGCAAATGCAGGTCAAGTCTATTAATTCTTTACCTTGACCTCCTTGTTGGCTGTTTTGTTGAGTTATAAATGATTAAAGGTTCTTATTACAAAGTACTTTCATGGAAACAGGACAACGAAGTTCTTCATGATATTTTGGCTTCTCACCTAGAAGAAAACTCTTCTCTGCAAGGGAAAGGTCCGGATGGTGGAGTCGAGGAGAAAGTGAAGCAAATTCAAGCATTAGCTTCTAGTAGTACTTTTTAAAATTTATAATTTTTGGTTGTTGTTAAGTAAAGAATGTGAACTAGTTTAATTTTTGGGTTGGATGCATTTTTTGCAGTTATGAATTTGTATAATTGGGATTCTTCAGTTTACAGAATAGGCATTTCAATTTTTTTGTCCTAAAGTGTTACAATAGCCTCCTAAACTATTACCATAGTATATTTAAAATATTTCATTAGGCTAGTTATAGTGTTACAACAGCTTTTCAAAGTGTTACATTAGGATCTATGTGCTCACTTGCCACAGCATCAAGACAACTCAGCACTGTGGGTCCCACACTTGATATGTCAGCTAGTGGGTCCCCCCGTGGGGCCCACATTTTAAGAACATTTTAAAACTTTAAGGTAACATAAAAAACAAATTACAACTGATCTCTCTTTCGGTTGTATTAGCAAGCTAAGGAAACATATAAACAAGTTAAAACACGATGTTGCCTTAGGCACCAAAGATGTTACCTTAGACCGCTAAGGCAACATAGAAAAACCTATCTTTAAGAAAATGTTATCTTAGTTTAAAAGTGGGGCAAGAGCAATATATTTACCCCCTAATGCAACGTTTTATTAGTGTTACAGTAGGCATTTTATGGTGTAGTGCGGCAAACCCCGACTGTTTTCCGGTGAGGGGTGGTAAAATTGCAGTTAGGTCCCTGTACTATTGAAGATGGTGAAGTTTAGTCCCTGAAGTTTCTGGAAATTGCAGAAATAGGATTCCTGTTTATAAAATATTTAAAAATCATATTTTCTATTTATTTTAATTATAAAAATACGTTTTTAATTTCTAAAAATCACAAAAATTATTATTTTATTTCCAAAAAATATTTTTAATTCAAAAATAAATCTGAATTAATTAGTTAATTAATTTTAGTTAATAATTTATTGATTAATTGGTTAATTAATTCAAAAATTAATCGATTAATTGATTTTACTACTTATTAATTAATTATTAATTGATTTTAATTAATTATTTAATAAAATTTAATTATTTAAAAATGATTTAAATATTCGGAAAAATAGTTTCGAGCTTTAAAATATTATTTTAAATTGTTTTTAAGGCTCGATAATTATTAAAAAATTGTTTTGAAGCCAGATTTGGCCAACCGAACCCTGTTTATTGCTTTAAAATTGATCCAACGACCCGTTTTAATTCTGAAAAATGTTTTAAAAATCATATTAAATACCCGAAAGCCTGTTTAGGTCCCGAGACTCCTTTATAAATGATATATCATTGATTGTTTGACGTGTTACGTGTTATATTTGACTTGTTTCTTGACTGACGGTCTATATGTTCGGTGTTTACTTGTTTATAGCATAACTTCCAATCCGTTAATCGGATTTGGGTAAAACGAAGGGTAGATAGAAGTGTATATCAAATATAATCGTATGATTTGAGTATTGATAGATGTTTATGATATGTAAGAAGAAGAGGCAAGGCGTAGGAAAGGGAAATAGATAGTCAAGGAGTAGGAGATTGTGATTGGAGAACTATAGCAGGCTAATATCAGGCAAGTGTTCTGAACTTTCTCGAGATATATTTTAGTTGATTAATAATCTTGTTTCATATTGCAAGTGCTTTGAAGCACCGAACCCTAAACCTATTCTTTCTAAACCACTGATTGTTGTATACCCGAATACGAATCACAGATATACGATACTACTCCACAAATACATACAAACTAAATGCCAAACACTGAATCAAATTGCTTACATACACAAACCATTGTACCTTATGCTTGGAAAGTCCAAATCCTTGTAACCTTGAAATGTTGATTCCTTTGTTATCCAATTCTTTCATTACCTAACAACCATTCTTTGAAATTGCCATATTGTTCCTTTGTGAAGATTGAAACCATCTCGTTATTGAACATCCAATGTTGCTTATGACTTTGTTTATTACTTTACATTGTTTATTCTGTTATTATGGGAGAATTGGATTGTTTTATAAAATTATGGACTAGATTCCTGGTCAAACCAGATTAGTGGTCGAGTTAGGCCAGTGTGTGCCTTGGATCCAGAAATTAGAGCAGAGTTGTGTGCCTTGCTCGGGGTTAGTGCGTGACTGATCAACAGCCTAACCTTTGTTTTTAAAATAAAAATATAATATCCAATTCTAAATCATTAATCATTGTTCACTTGATACCTTAACCTTTTTCACTTGATGATCATTATTCTCAGTCTTGTCATTGTGACTTGATGAGCTATTTAGCTCATTTGTGCAATGTTATTTATGTTCTTTTCCAGTTAAGAAGGAACTAGTTGGCAGCGAGGATCCTCAATCCAGTGCGAGAGCTAGGGGTCCATGTTGATCAAGTTAAGCTAGCTGGCTTCTTTTGAGATAGTTTAAGTTTGTAAAAGTTTGTAATAATGTTTAATATTCAGTTCTAAGTTTGAATAGTCGGGATTTAGACGTTTGTAATATAAGCGTGTGTATGTGGCTTTTGGCATACTTTAACCTTCTATTATCTTCATTATTATTATAAGCAGGTTATAATAAGGTGTGAGTGTATGTGTGGACCCAAACTTCTGACCCGGGTTTGGAGGGCGCCACAATATACATACTATATCGTGCAACCTCTCTCTAGAAAACTGAAGGCATATTCATCATTTTCAAAAATCATCGAGTCATGGACACAATGTTATGACTTTTAACCACTCTATTTTATTGATGACTCTAAGGTTCTGTAAGGTGTCTCTTGATCTTAGAAATTTCACAATATTTTGAGAATTTTTACGAGTTAAATTACCCACCCCTGTCCATATAAAACACTTTAATTTTTTTTGATTCTCTTTCAACGAGATTCTAAACTTTTTGAATGCATTGAAGGCCTCATTTTTTCCTTTCAACTTTAAAATTCACACTAAATAAGTAGTCATCGACTAAGAGTAAAAAATATTTATTGGCCGTTGCTGTCTCTAGTGAAATACATCCGAAAATATCATCATGAATTAATCCCAACACCCTCTTAGCTCGATAATCAATATTCTGTGGAATAGAATTTCGGATTTGCTTTGACATTAAACAACCTTCACAGGCAGTCTTCGGTTAAAAGAAAACAAGTATGCCTTGTGCCATTATGTTGACATTAATTTTATCGCTTGAAAGTTAATATGGCCAAACCTTGAGTGCCCCACCCAAGTTAATTATTTCCCATTAACTAGGAGGCATGAAGGTTTCAAAGTTTCTAGGACAATCTTTTATAGTCTATTTTTAGAGCGTCTACCTTTTATGACTAAGCATTTTTGGCTCTCATACACCCACAAATAAAGCCCTCTAAGAGTGACTTCATTTTTCTTCCCAGCTAGCAGACCCAAAGATATAATATTGCTGCACAAGTTCACAAATATATTAAACCTTTTGGATATTCAATTATTCTCTTTTTTTTCATCTAAAACAAACTTTACCCTTACCCTTGATAGCGACGCCGAACCTGATTTTCCTGTCACACTTTCATCTAAACTCTTGAACTTAGACTTGGTACCAGTCATGTGATTGGACGCTCCATTATCAAAATACCATACTTTTGACTCCCAATTCTTGTTATCATTCTCATTTAATCAACGGGGTTGAACTTCATTCTCATTGATTTAATAATCTTGGTTGTACTTCATACTCATTCACAGAAATATTGCCTTTGCTTCTTTTCTACACTCAACCATTAAAAAAGTTGGCTTATCATCGTGGACACGAGTGAAATTAAGCTCAGTCCCTACTTTTGGTTCTCTATTTCTTTCATGATGTGGTTCAAAATATTTCGCCGTATATTGTCCATATACATCGAAATTAAAACATCTTATTGTGCTTCTATCCCTTCCCTCACATCCTCTTCTGTTGTTATGATAAATATCAGAGTTCTCACTTTTATTTTTCTTATTCAACCATTCCTCCTTCGTATGGACAAGCTTATCCTATGAATCCTCATATTTTTTCGACTTCTCTTTGGATAGTAAGAGTTATCACTGCAGCCATTAGTCTTACTCTTTCCATGTAGGCGTTCTTCCTGTTCCTTAAGAGAGCTCGCAATTTACTCAATTGTCATGGTCTCAAAATTCCCAAATTTCTCTATCATGGACGTGATTTGTAAGAACTTTGTTGAAACGGCTCCGAGTAATATTTTTACCATATATGCTTCATCAACAATTTCCCCAAGGGCTCTGATATTGATGACTAGACCATTTAGTTTCATACAGAAGTCTTCAATCAGATATTTGTCATTCATTTATAAGAACTCAAATTCAGCCTTTAACATTTGTATCTTTGGAGGTGCGGTTTAGTGACAGTTGATGAGTATACTCACTGCTAATTTTATTGGCTATCTTGATACCGTTGCAGTTTAGTGATCAAGTTGATTCATTCAACCGACCTCACTGGCCCTATTTATAACCCCCACTCGACCCACCCACATAATAAGGCTTTCGAAAAAAAACTTGAATGTCACACAAGTTTCAATGGATATTATATACATAGTGATTGCTCCAATTTCACTACAAGAAATTTGCAATCAGACAACACTTGACATACAATGGTTAAAAAAACCGTCATCCTAAAAAATCATATAATGGTGAATTGATTTTGCAATAAAAAACAGTTGTGTGAGCTCCAGAACAGACAACCGATATCCATCTTTTTTAATTTGTTGTACAAGTTGTATCCTCTCATCGAGTCAGGCAATGGTTTTTTAAATATAGTGTTGTTGTAGATCTTTAATACAATAATTACAAACCGTTGTTATTATGTTAACGTATAGGGTTAGAAGACAACGGTTTTAACATTACATTGTGTAATTCAGACAACGGTTTTTCAGAAAGGTTTTCCTCTAAACCATCAAAAAACGGAATAAAAAAAGTTTTCTGAGGAAATTTAATGGGTACCACGTATTGAGATGGCATCACGTGATAGGTGGTAAATCATTCACAAGGATTGCTTAGGTGGCTGATATCCTTATACAACGGTTTTATGTTAAAACAAAATTGTTGTCTAAGTTGGTCTCATACAAGCTTTGAGGTATTACGTTGTGTAATTCACACAACAGTTTATAGAAGGTTTGTCTTAAAAACCTTCATACAACGCAATAAAACAATTGTCTGAAATAGTTATTTTATAATTTAAATGGGCACCACCTGATGACGTGGCAGCGCATGATAGGTTGTAAACATATTACTCGGATTGCTGAAGTATCACAATGACAGCCCTTGATTGAAATGAGATTAGATATCAGCCGTTAGATTGAAAAAAGCTGATATACTTACACAACAGTTTTATAATAAAAAAAAGCGTTGTCTTAGTTTATCTTTACATAATGGTGTTTCAAGGAAACCATTGTAAAACTATTAATGTATAAAATGAGACTCCTGGTTATAAAGTTCAATTTTTAAATGATTTTTTCGACGATACAACCATACAGATGTTAAGATATATTAATTTTAGTCATATGAAACAAATATTAAAAAATTTAAAATTCATCTTGCATGTGAGGATTAGAAAAATCTAGTAAAAGTATCACTTCCGACAACGAGACTCGTTCCTAATTTACAAGATGAATTTTTAAAATAATTTTTTCGACGATCCAACCGTATGGATGTTAAGATATATCAATTTTATACATATTCAAAAAAATTATTAAAAAAATTGAAATTCATATTACATGTTAGGCATAGAAAAATCTAGTAAAATTACCCCTCCCAACAACGAGACTCGTTCCTGATTTACAAGATTAATTTTTGAAATAATTTTTTCAACGATCCAACCGTACGGATGTTAAGATATATCAATTTTAGTCAAATGAAAAAATTATTAAAAATTTTGAAATCCATCTTGCGTGTGAGGAGTAGAAAAATCTAGTAAAAGTACCACCCCCGACAACGAGACTCGTTCTTGATTTACGAAGTTCAATTTTTCAATAATTTTTTCGACGATCCAACCGTACGGATGTTAAGATATATCAATTTTAGTCATATGAAAAAATTATAAAAAATTTAAAATTCATCTTGCATGTAAGGATTAGAAAAATCGAGTAAAAGTACTGCTCCCAACAACGAAACTCATTCCTGATTTATAAGATTAATTTTTAAAATCATTTTTTCGACGATCCAACCATACGGATATTAAGATATATCAATTTTAGCCATATTAAAAAATTATTAAAAAAATTGAAATTCATCTTGCATGTCAGAATTAGAAAAATCTAGTAAAAGTACCACTCCCGACAACGAGACTCTTTCCTAATTTACAAGATTAATTTTTCAAATGATTTTTTCGACGATCCAACCGTACAGATGTTAAGATATATTAATTTTACTCAAATGAGAAAATTATTAAAAAATTTGAAATCCATCTTGGATGACAGGATTAGAAAAATCTAGTAAAAGTACCACTCCCGAGAACGAGACTCTTTCCTGATTTACAAAGTTCAATTTTTAAATGATTTTTTCGACGATCCAACCGTACGAATATTAAGATATATCAATTTTAGTCATATGAAAAAATTATTAAAAAATTTAAAATTCATCTTGCATGTTAGGTTAGAAAATTCTAGTAAAAGTTCTGCTCCCGACAACGAAACTCATTCCTAATTTACAAGATTAATTTTTAAAATAATTTTATCGACGATCCAACCGTACGGATGTTAACATATATAAATTTTAGTCATATTAAAAAATTATTAAAAAAATTGAAATTCATCTTGCATGTCAGGATTAAAAAAATCTAGTAAAATTACCCCTCCCGACAACGAGACTCGTTCCTGATTTATAAGATTAATTTTTGAAATAATTTTTTAGACGATCCAATTGTACGGATGTTAATATATATCAATTTTAGTCATATGAAAAAATTATTAAAAAATTTGAAATCCATCTTGCATGTCAGGATTAGAAAAATGTAGTAAAAGTACCACTCCCGACAACAAGACTCGTTCCTGATTTACAAGATTAATTTTTGAAATGATTTTTTCGACGATCCAACCGTACGGATGTTAAGATATATCAATTTTAGTCATATGAAAAAATTATTAAAAGTTTTGAAATTCATCTTGCATGTCAGGATTAGAAAAATCTAGTAAAAGTACTGCTCCCGACAACGAGACTCCTTCCTGATTTACAAGATTAATTTTTGAAATGATTTTTTCGACGATCCAAACGTACAGATGTTAAAATATATCAATTTTAGTCATATGAAAAAATTATTAAAAAATTTGAAATCCATTTTGGATGTCAGGATTAGAAAAATCTAGTAAAAGTACCTCTCCCTACAATGAGACTCGTTCCTGATTTACAAGATTAATATTTAAAATTATTTTTTCGACGATCCAACCGTACGGGATATTAAGATATATCAATTTTATTCATATGAAAAAATTATTAAAAAATTTGAAATCCATCTTGGATGTCAGGATTAGAAAAATGTAGTAAAAGTACATCTCCCTACAATGAGACTCGTTCCCGATTTACAAGATTAATATTTAAAATTATTTTTTCGACGATCCAACCATACGGATGTTAAGATATATCAATTTGAGTCATATGAAAAAATTATTAAAAAATTTGAAATCCATCTTGCATGTCAGGATTAGAAAAATCTAGTAAAAGTATGGTTCCCTACAACGAGACTCGTTCCCGATTTACAAGATTGATATTTAAAATTATTTTTTCGACGATCCAACCGTACGGATATTAAGATGTATCTATTTTAGTCATGTTAAATGTATCTTGTGGGATAGAAATAGAAAAACTAATAAAAGTACTACCCAACAACACGAGATTTATAGGTGATTGATAAAATAATTTTTTAATATGTGTCTTCTAGAATTCAACTGTACAAATATATTGACATTAGTTATTTATAAAAATAATTAAAAAATTTGAAATTTATATTCCCTTTAATTTGATTTTAATTAAATGAAAAATAATTATTTAAAAATTAACTACTATAAATTTGATTTTTTTATAATATCACACCAATATTTTGTTTCCCTCCGTCGATCAATCATTTTCCCCCTTCACAAAATTTGGTTCCCCTCTTTAACTCCCCTTTTACTTTCAATCTCAGACTTTATCTAACTTATATCTTCCATTTACCTTTTCTTCTCAAATCAGTCTCCGACTTTATTCTAGATTGATAATTTTTCATCCTCTTTGTTGTTTCTCTGTTGGCTAGCTCTCTCTATCCCTCTCTCTCTTCTCTCTCTCTCTTCAATTGAAACATAATGATTTTGGGCTTCTGTAGTGCTAATTGCATATGAGGGCAAAGTTTAAACTGAAGAAGTGAGAAAGAATTCAACTCTAACAGTGCTCGAGAGTGAAGATCTAATAGCTCGCATCTCCCCTCACTCTGTTCAAATTCAGAGGTTTGAAGAGCAAATAATTACACGTTGGAGTGTAAAGATTGAATTGAGTAAGTTTTAAAAACCAAGTCTTCAATTGGGGTTTGAGTTTAAAACCCTATTTTTTAATTAGTTGAGGCTTTGATTTTTTAATTACTTTTAAGTAGTCAAGGATGTGGCTCAAGTAGAAGAAAAAGGTTGCCTCTGCTCCTCTTCCTGTTTCTATCATGGCTGAACTCGATCTTTATAAGTTCGATCTGTGGGAATTGCCAGGTGATTTATAAATATGTGATTATTTGTGTACAAAGTGATAATCATTTAATTATGAGGATGATGTGTTATGTTATTATATTGGGGATTGGTGATGTGTTCTGGTTTGAAAAATGCAGCAAAGGCTTCGTTCGGGAAGCAGGAATGGTACTTTTTCAGTCCTAATTAATGACTTTCTATTTTCTACATGTATCCTAATTGTATGCAGTATTCATAAGTGCGCGTGTTTATATTTTTATATGTATATAGATTGGAGCAAGATTACAGACAAAAATTAGAAGTTCCATCTTTATTTGGGGCATTGAATTGAATGATTGAAGTATATGGAAATTGAAGTGTCTAAGTTTTGAAGTGCATGAAACATTTTATAGTTTAGTAAAGATAACAATTAGATGAAGCATGGAGTTCATTTGGAGGTTGGACTCTACTTCTTTTAGAAAGAAAATAAAAGACTTCTTATTTAGACATGATATATGCATGTAAAACTTGATTTCGTTGTCTGAATTTTGACTTGGACTTTCAAGATTACGCCCTATAACACTCTGATGTTCACACCATTCCTAACATAGCAAATAACAGCCTTAAATATACATGGTGCCTCTGTGTGTAAAATATGCGGAAAAGTTAATTTATATAATTCATCGAACCTTTTTGCATTGAAACCCTCGTCCTGGAGTGGTGCTAGAGGCTATTGCAGTATTATAGATGTCAACTGATGTTTCAAGTTTTATTGCTCTGCAAAGACATAATATTCATATAAGCTTCTATCATGGTTATTATGACTATAAGTCGAGTCAATGAGGGTCTGGCTAGCCACTAGTTAATACTAATCGTCCTCTAGTCGACAAATTATAAATATTAAATTATATGTAATTCTACATGTATGTAATGAAGCTTAGGGCATCTGTATTACCGAAAAGGACAGGACACTGAATTCAGTAAAAAGCTTTTACCACTCTCTTATGCCACTCTTCTATGGATACTAGTCATTTAGCCATATCATCCCATAACTTTTCAGATTTATTTTTTCAAAAATATATGTTCTGGGATCACAAAAAAAATTGGGTTTTCATTTGTGTTTTGGTACTGAATTTAATAGTTTTTCATAATTAGAGGTGCTTAGACCTTAACTAATTTTGATTTCATATTTGAGCTAAGTTTTTCATTAATTTTGATTTTCATCAAATTTCACCCCATATACAACCAAATCAAGATATATAAATTTGAATTTTTGGTTCATTATTTGTTCTATTTTTAGATCTAGATATGAGAATTCAAAAATTTAGTTTCCATCCATGTCCATTTAAACTATTAAAATCTATTTATTGTAGATTCTACTCATATAAATTTGATTTTAAATACTCTAATCCAAATTACTCATATTACTTTTTTAATATGTACAGTAAATAATGAAGAAATTGTTCCACAATTAAGAGGTATTACTCTTTTATATTTATCCAATACATAGAAAACAATTGTTAATTATTTATTTAATTATCAGATTCCACGTAATAGTCATTTGTATTTGTTACTTACATTTGATTCAAAAGACTCTTAGATGACAAATTATTTATTCTTGAATTTGAAGGTGAAACTCCCAACACACATGGGATTATCGTTGAACCTAGGTAAGTAGTTTGTTTTTAGAATAAAACAAAATAGATGTGAATAATAACAACTAAAAAGCAAAAAAGGTCCTTAAAAATAATATTATAAGTTTGAGTAGTCTAAGAGGTGTGGCTCCGGAACACGGAATATATGAAATAGATTAAGAATCCCTCAAATCTCGGGGTCTGGGTGTATGGATTTGACGTCATCACACGAAAACCATCTTTATAAAACACTTTTCAAAACCTGTATTTTTGTTAAGATAATAAAAATCAAACAATTTAAAACATGAAAATTTTAAAAAAAATTAAAAAGAAAAACAATTTAAACCCCTTAAAAAACAGGATCGCATATAGGTTACAACATTGAAATTATAATCAACCACTATTATGAATAAACAACATCTTTTACAACTTCAAGTCATCTTGGATAAGAAGAATCACGATTACTCTATTGACAAACCTGATTTACAACTAAATATCAATAAACAACTCTAACTCGAACCTTCTTCAACAATCCCCTGGATACCTTCTTTGACCTTTTGATAACTTAACCAGTCTTACTCTTCGTCTAGCCTTAGCTATCGAACTTGAACAAGTTATCTTTAAACCTTTCGGAAATGGTTATAAGAAAAGCAAGGGTGAGCAACAATGCTCAGCAAGTACCAATGAAGTAACAACAATTTGAAATAGTTCATCAAAAGTTAACAATCTCGGGGTAGTAAATAAAAAAAAGATTCACCAATCTCTGATTCAATTGAAACTGGGAAATCCAATAATTCAAATGAATTATTGAATTTGACTTACATCATTTTACTAAAAACTGAAGGTTAGGCTGCTGATCAGTCACGCACTAACCCCGAACATGGCATATAGCCTTGTTCTTTATACTGGATCCAAGGCACACATTGGCCTACATTTGACCACGAATTTGGTCTGACCACGAATCTGGTCCACATATTTTATAAAAACAATCCAATTCTAATAATTCAATTCACTAAAACAATATTCTTAACTGAATCATAATCCACAGTTATAAAAATATTTAAAAGCAGCATTGCATTTGATAATCAAATCATTACAACATATGTAAGAAAGAATTTAGGAACTTGCATAATAGGGTTCAAAATAAACATCACTTGAATGATAAGTGAAGATATGGATACTAGCCTTAAATTTAATTCTTAACTCACAACTCAGTCTCGTACTTTATACTTCATAATCTATGCATATTAACTCCCCGATAACCTCTGACTAGTGTCTATTTACAGCACATCGTTGTTTTCTTGACTTGTTTTCGTCTTCGATATTGCGCGTCTCATTTAGATCCTTTACGAGAATAACACAATAGTGTAATAACTAAATAGTCTATCGAATTTAACTTATAATCGTCAAACACCGCATTTGTAACCCTTCCCATATACATGCCACGTACACGAATAAACCCTTAACACATAATCATTCTTTGACTCTATCAAAACTATTCTATAAATGAATACAAGTTCAGACCATATCGAAAATCTGACATTATCTCCTCTATTTATTAGAGTATCCCCCGGTTATTCCATTTCAGTCAACAACCAATCATGATATCAATACTTATTTTGATGTCACATCAAATAATATATCAATACCAACTTTCACTACAAGAAAAATGGCCTTTTCCTACCAGCATTTTGGTAGGAAATAGTCTATTTCTGGTAGGAAAAAGGGGCAATTCCTACCAAAAGGCTTGGTGGGATTTGCTCCAGTCGGAATTGCTTTGTGGTAGGAATTGATCCTTGTATTTCAATTGGCCCCCACTTGCCAAGTGGCTGCCCATGTGGCGTGCCACATGGATGCCACATCACCTGTCATGTCAGCGGCCACGTCATACAAATTAGGGTCATGTTAATGAGTTGGCATGTGGACCCATCCACGTGTCCTTCCACTTGTCCTGCCACGTGGCAATTGATACAGAATAGACCTTTTTCCTACCAGAATTGGTAGGTTTTAAGTGAGTATTTCCTACCATAATTGGTAGGTTTTGATTGACGAATGGTAGGTTTTATGTTAGAAGACATGAATATCAGCATTTCCTACCAACAAAGCATTATTTAGCTTGACTGCGGTAGAAAATACTTTGAATGTGGTAGGAAATGGCCTCAATGTGGTAGGAAATGTTGGACAGTTTTTTTAAAAAAAAATATTTATTGATATCAATGTAGAACAAGTTGTACATAAATTAATAGCTAAATCATAAGCATACAACAATAACCAAAACTGAAAAATTCATCATAAACCACGATCCGGACATATCACCATTATAACATGAAAAAGTTACATCTTCATTATAATTGCATATTAGAAATAATAATTCATTACAACAATTATTAGATGTTTCAAAAGTTTAGACTAATCATCTTCAAGTTCTCATCATTGTTGAATCATTTTCCTTCATTTTTTGTAATTTCTTCATTATCGTTGTTGAATCATTTGCCTACATTTTTTGTGATTTTTCATTTTCGTATTTGCTTGTTTCATTGCCTTGGTGTAGAGTGAATAAAATCTACATAAGAAGGGTAAAAAAATGTTAGTAGTCATTAACACACATAAACAATTAATACATGTAGTAAAAAAATGAAGTAATTACATAAACGAATCAAAATTAAAAATATGTTAAAAGTATTGAAATACATACATATATAGGAGATGGTTAAAATGAAGAAGATGAAAATATTTACCAAAAGAAAAGAAGAAGATGGAGAAATTGTGAAATGAAATTTTGGTGTAGATGAAATTGAAAGTGAAAAGAGGAAGATAGTGGTTTATAGATTCAAGTCACTTACTTCCTACCAATATTGGTAGGTTATGGGTTCGGGCGCAATTTTCAAATTTTTGGGTTTAATTTTGGCTCCCTATTTGAAATTTTCATTTTTGATTTTGGCTCCATATTTGAAATTTTTGTGAAATTAAGTTTCATTTCCTACCAATATTCGTAGGTTTTGAATTTGGCGAAAATTTTGAATTTTTAGTTTTGGCTCCATATTTGAAATTTTTGGTTTTGGCTCCATGTTTGAAATTTTCGTGAAACTGAAGTTCATTCCCTACCAATATTGGTAGGTTTTGAGTTGGTTATTTTTTTTTTTTGAATTTTTTGGTTTCCTCCAAATTTAAAAATTTTGATATTGCTTTTATGTTTAAAATTTTCGTGAAACTACAACCAATATAGGTAGGTAATGGGGTTTAACGATTTTTTTTTGAATTTTTAGTGTAAGTGCAATTATTAAAAAAAATATTTAAAAAAAATCGAAATATCAATATATGACTAAACACTAGTAAAATTGATTAGTCAAACTAATGGTTCACAGCTAAATTAGTAAAACAAATACATTTATTTTTTTCCAAAATATTTATCTCACTAAAATATATAGATATTGATATCCGTACGGTTGGTTCATTCATAATTTTTTTTAAAAAGCGAAACTTCAATATGGGAATAACCACTAGTAAGAAGTATTATTCAAACAATTGGTTGATTGTTAAAATAACATACAAAATTAATTAATTTTTTTTTAAATTATCATGTCACTAAAAATAAAGATATTAACATCTGTATGGTTGGATAATTTATAACTATTTAAAAAAAATGAAACGTCAATGTGGGACTAAATGCTAGTAAGAAAAATTAGTTAAACTACTCGCTGACTATTAAAATAGCAAACCGAATACTTTTTTTTCTAATAATTTTATCATATCACTAAAATATATAGATCTTGACATCCGTACGGTTGGATCCTTCATAATTTTTTTTAAATATCAAAAAATGAATACAGGACTAAACACGAGTGAGAAGAATTGATCAAACAATCGGTTGATTGTTAGAATAACAAATATAAAAAATTTATTTATTTCTAAAAATAATTTCAATGTCACCAAAATATGTAGATATTAAAATCCGCACGGTTGGATCATTTTTAAATATTTTTAAAAAATTTAAACATCAATATGTTACTAATCGCTAGTAAGAAGAATTGGTCAAACTACTGATTAACTGTTAAAATAACAAACTGAATACATTTATTTGTCCCTAATAAGTTTGTCGTATCACTAAAATATATAGATCTTGACATCCATATGGTTGGATCATTCATAAATACTTTTAAAAAATTGAAACCTGAATACGGGACTAAACACTAGTGAGAAGTACTGATCAAACAATCGGCAGATTGTTTGAATAACTAACATAAAAAAATTATTTGTTTCTAAAAGAATTTTAATGTCACCAAAACATGTAGATGTTAACATCCGTATGGTTGGATCGTTTGTAAATATATTTAAAAAAATCGAAATATCAATATGGTACTAATCGCTAGTTAGAAGAACTGGTCAAACTACTGGTTGACTATTAAAATAACAAATTACATACATTTATTTTTTCCTAATAAGTTTTTCATATCACTAAATTATATAGATCGTGACATCCGTACGGTCGGATCATTCATAAATACTTTTAAAAAAATCGAAACATGAATGTAGGACTAAACACTAGTAAGAAGCACTGATCAAACAATCGGTTGATAGTTAGAAAAATAAACATAAAAAATTGTTTATTTCTAAAAGAATTTTAAAGTCACCAAAACATGTAGATCTTCAAATCTGCACAGTTGGATCATTTGTAAATATTTTTAAAAAATCGAAAAATCAATATTGTTCTAATCGCTAGTTAGAAGAACTGGTCAAACTACTGGTTGACTGTTAAAATAACAAACCGAATACATTATCTTTTCCTAATAAGTTTGTCATATCACTAAAATATATAGATCTTGACACCCGAATGGTTGGATCATTCATAAATACTTTTAAAAAAATCGAAACATGAATACGGGACTAAACACTAGTGAGAAATACTGATCAAACAATCGGCTGATTGTTAGAATAACAAACATTAAAAAATTATTTGTTTCTAAAAGAATTTTAATGTCACCAAAACATCTAGATCTTAACATTCGTATGGTTGGATCGTTTGTAAATATGTTTTAAAAAAATCGAAACATCAATATAGTAATATCGATAGTCAGAAGAACTGGTCAAACTATTGGTTGACTGTTAAAATACCAAATCGAATACATTTATTTTTTGCTAATAAGTTAGTCATATCACTAAAATATATAGATCTTGACATCCGTACGGTTGGATCATTCATAAAGACTTTTAAAAAAATCAAAACATGAATGCGAGACTAAGCACTAGTGAAAAACACTAATCAAACAATCGGTTGATTGTTTGAATAACAAACATAAAAAAATTATTTGTTTTTAAAAGAATTTTAATGTCACCAAAACATGCAGATCTTTGAATCCGCACGGTTGGATCATTTGAAAATATTTTAAAAAAAATCAAAACATCAATATGGTACCAATCGCTAGTTAGAAGAACCGGTCAAACTACTGGTTGACTGTTAAAATAACAAACTGAATACATTATTTTTTCCTAATAAGTTTGTCATATCACTAAAATATATAGATCTTGACATCCGAACGGTTGGATCATTCATAAATACTTTTAAAAAAATCGAAACATGAATATGGGACTAAATACTAGTGAGAAGTACTGATCAAACAATCGGCTGATTGTTAGAATAACAAACATTAAAAAATTATTTGTTTCTAAAAGAATTTTAATGTCACCAAAACATCTAGATCTTAACATTCGTACGGTTGGATCGTTTGTAAATATGTTTTAAAAAAATCGAAACATTAATATGGTACTATCGCTAGTCAGAAGAACTGGTTAAACTATTGGTTGACTGTTTAAATACCAAATCGAATACATTTATTTTTTGCTAATAAGTTTGTCATGTCACTAAAATATATAGATCTTGACATCCGAACGGTTGGATCATTGATAAATACTTTTAAAAAAATCGAAACATGAATATGGGACTAAACACTAGTGAGAAGTACTGATCAAACAATCGGCTGATTGTTAGAATGACAAACATTAAAAAATTATTTGTTTCTAAAAGAATTTTAATGTCACCAAAACATCTAGATCTTAACATTCGTACGGTTGGATCGTTTGTAAATATGTTTTAAAAAAATCGAAACATCAATATAGTACTATCGCTAGTCAGAAGAACTGGTCAAACTATTAGTTGACTGTTAAAATACCAAATCGAATACATTTATTTTTTGCTAATAAGTTTGTCATATCACTAAAATATATAGATCTTGACATCCGTACGGTTGGATCATTCATAAATACTTTTAAAAAAATCAAAACATGAATGCGAGACTAAGCACTAGTGAGAAACACTGATCAAACAATCGGTTGATTGTTTGAATAACAAACATAAAAAAATTATTTGTTTTTAAAAGAATTTTAATGTCACCAAAACATGCAGATCTTTGCATCCGCACGGTTGGATCATTTGAAAATATTTTTAAAAAAATCGAAACATCAATATGGTACCAATCGCTAGTTAGAAGAACCGGTCAAACTACTGGTTGACTGTTAAAATAACAAACTGAATACATTATTTGTTCCTAATAAGTTTTTCATATCACTAAAATATATAGATCTTGACATCCGAACGGTTGGATCATTCATAAATACTTTTAAAAAAATCGAAACATGAATATGGGACTAAACACTAGTGAGAAGTACTGATCAAACAATCGGCTGATTGTTAGAATAACAAACATTAAAAAATTATTTGTTTCTAAAATAATTTTAATGTCACCAAAACATCTAGATCTTAACATTCATACGGTTGGATCGTTTGTAAATATGTTTGTTATTCCTAGTGAACTAACAATGGGATTTACAGAAGGGGGGTTGAATGTAAATCTCAAAACTTTTTCAAGTTTTGAGCAGTTTCAAAGGCTGTGTGTTTAAGATAAACAAGTGTGTGAATTGCTTTAAGCTAATGCAGACAGATATATATTCAAACACAAAAGTACAGAACACAACAGACCTTAAAAACTTTTCTGGTGGATTTGTTGTTCCACCAGAGATGGTATTTCAGAAAATCTGTGATTCAAGAAGTTGATCACAGCTGCGTCCTAAAACTAGATAATTTTTCTCAATATTTTTCTAAACAGCTCTGGAAAAATTCTTATCTAATTACTAGCTACTGCTTGGTTTATATATCACCAAGTTTACAAGTGAAGACAAAGATAAAAATACAATAATAAAATAAGTTCTCCACTTGTTTCTTTTCCATTTTACTCCAGTGCATTGTTGACTATTGCATCTTTATACTAGAGTAGAACGGCTGCTTTTTCTGATGTTCCTGAAATAGGCTACCACATCTCAGTTGTCTCTGTCAACCCATGTGCCTCTGTTTGTAGGTACAACTACCACTTGTCAACTGCTATTTAACAGAACATCCGTTGAAGCCTTCATCCGTTGATGGCTTTACCCGTTGATGTGTTAGCAGTTGAAGCTCTATCCGTTGATGCACTCATCCTTTGATGCACTCATCCGTTGAAGCTTTAGAGACATCCGTTGAAGCTTTGTTTCTCATCCGTTGAAGTTCTTTAAGTTATCCGTTGACACCATTTCATTTATACAAAATTACAAGGCATGAAATATTTACAATTGGCCTTCCTATCTGCATATCCTCTAGTAGTCAACATGACTTATAATATCCCTCAACATTGAAGAATGATATCTCAAATTCAGAGACTGAAATGTGCTACAACACTAGACTTATTTCTAAGTAAAGCTACACCATCAACGGATAGCCAAAATGGTCTTATCCGTTGAGGCTACAAACACTAGATTTCTACTTAAGTGTTTTGTTTAAACATATCATCAAACTAATATACATATATTCCTAACAATCTCCCCCTATTTATGTCTATAAGAATTGTAGACATAAATTCAAGGTTAACTTGATGATAACAAAACACTTAACAAATATGTGACCTGAAACTAAGTAGAAATTTAAAAGTGCTGCAAAAGTGTATGTACTAGAAGGTAATTGAAGATTTACAGTATTTCCAAGGGTGCTCCTCTAGCCTGAGCAATTCATCCTTTTCTTCTTTGTTCCCTGGTTTTCTTTCCTAGCCCTTTGTCATTTTCCTCAATTTGGAGTTGGAGTTGTCTGAAGAATTCAGCTTCATCTTCATCACTGATATCCAACTTAGATTGCATTTCTTTGAGAGTTTCATTGCTGGCAATCTTGAGTTGGTCTTCAAGTCTGAAAAATCTTCTGACTCCTTTATCATCTCTGAATTCCATCAACCAATGAGGTGATTTGTGAATTGTAGTTCCCCTTTCTTGAATGAGTAAGGTTCTGGGCAAAGCATTGGGCTCCCTCCAAGTTTTCCTTATGTTGGCAATCTTGTTGAGAATTTCAGTCTTGGCAGTCCTGGTAAAGCCAGAATCCTTTTGTATGGATGAAAAGACTCTGATCAAGGTAGAGTAGCCTTCATTCAGAATCCTGTAGAGAGGCCATGTTCTTTCCCCAGCTCTTTTGTATTTGAACACCAATCTCTCTGGTAGTTGTCTGTAGGCAGCAATTCCCCTTACATCCTCCAGCTCATCCAGATAGAGTTCAATGTCTGAAATTTCTTTTATGTCACAGATGTGAACATAATCATCTCTAGAAATGGGTGGCTTAGGGTTAGGTTTCTGTTTTTGAGTGAATTTTTTAGAGTTTAAAGGAGGTGTAAATTTGGATTTTCTTTTCTGTTTCTTTGGTAGTGGAAGAGTGGTTAAAAAAGTAGGCAAATTGATGGTGTCCCAATCAATAGGTTCCTCTTTTGGGATGATTGGTTCACCATGGATGTTTATAGTGGGATCAGCAACAAAGGGTTCAGGTATGGAAGGTAGAGATTTTGTTTCTTCAGTGTTGTCTTCACTCCTTCTATATGCCTTGGCCTTTCTTCTGTTTCCCTTCTGCCATTCCTCTTTTTCCTCCATACTTTCACCAAATATACTCCCAAGAACCTCATCTAAGTTTGCAATCTTGTCTTCACCCCTGACTTCAATTCCTTTCTCATTTTCAACTAGACTTGACTTTAGCTTTTGTTCAAGCTTTGCTTGTGCTCTTTTGTCAGCCTTGAGTTTTTCAGCTTCTTTCTTTAACCTTTTGGTTTCTTCCCTCTTGGCTATTGAGAATTTGGGATGTCCTTGCATCACACAAATGCTCTTTCCCTCTCTAAAGATAATAGCCATGTTTCTCCTTACTGCCTCATCCATGGTCTCCTTGTGTTTCATGATGCTAGTACCCAGAACTTTGTCTTTATTAGGCTTTGGAAGAGGAAAGTCCACTTCTTCCATCTGAGCAAAGTCTAGAGGGTTCTTTGTGGAGTCCTTGCTGGATCTAGTGTTGGGCTTGAGAACCATTGGTTTTAGATTCTTGAAAGAAGTCTCTCCAACCTTATTTCTCCTTTCTGGCTTGTGCTCCATATTGATTGGTTCAACCTTTGTGCTATGTTTCACAGATATTGATTTATCTTGTGTAGAGCCAAACAACTGTTGCACCCTTTCATCAATTCTCCTCCTTTGCTCTTTCACATGAATTTCAGCTGATGCTAGCTGGATTAAATCAATTCCATCAGGCTTTCCCTTGTTTTGAATGATTGGAGAAGTAGTGATGGCAGGAACTAGCACTTTAGATATTTGGATTTTTGTAGATGGCTCTCCTTCCCCTTCCTTTTTACTCTCCCCCTTTTTGTTATCATCAAGGAGAGGGGTCAAGCCCTGTGCTTTTTCCAGCTGCATAAGTAGATTAGTTTGAGATTGTTGGTTGTGAAGAATGGTGGACACAGAAACTTCAATAACTTGAACTCTGTCTTCCAATTTGGCCAGCCTCTTTTCAGTATGTGATTTCTTTTTCAATCTCAATAAAATGTCCTGCATTGTACTATAGGGCATGACTGAATCCAATTTTTCAGAATTGTAGGATTTCAAGTCAGCAATATCCTTTCTGAGTTCATTCATACTCAGATTCTGACTTACTTGCTGCAACTTCATGAGATGCAGTGAGTCCAAGTGAGCTGTAAGGATAGCCTTTGTACCAGCATGAGAAGTTTTCTGAATGGCCTATTGGATAGTATTGATTTATTTGACTAAGGAGACATTGAATTGCCCTGCTTTAGACTCCTTTGTGAAGACCCATTCAGGTAGATTTGGAATAGAACTAGGGCCTTCATCTCCCCCAAGTTCATGCTTCCATCAGAAGAAACAAAGTCATCATCATCAGAATTTACTCCAAATTTTTCAAATGACTCACCAGCTGTTGAAGGCATCTTTTTAATAGCAGCTTTGTCCCTTTGAAGAGATGCTGTTGTATGTACTAGATGTAGTGTCTTTTCTGCCTCCACATTGCCCTGTGCAGCCAATAATTGATAGGCTGAAACAGGATGAGTAAAAGTGTCAGCATCCAAGGAAATGATATCAATTACAGCTTTGTAATGTTGCTGAAATTGTCTTTCCTTTTCAGCATCATTCACAATCATTGACTCACTAGCAATGGCTGGATCCATCCTTATATCTGCTGTACCTGCCTTTCTCTCATTTTCTCTATGTTCTTGCATCAGGGGCTCCCCCTGGCTCACACAACTCACTCCCTCACCTTCACCTACTAAGGTGGTACTCCTCTCACTTACTTTTGCCATGCTGGAAGAAATAGCATGCATATGTGAGCTCTCAATCTCTCCTTTTGCTTGGGAGCAACCCAGCCTCTCACTCAA
Organism: Apium graveolens; assembly: GCF_009905375.1. Lineage (NCBI taxonomy): Eukaryota > Viridiplantae > Streptophyta > Magnoliopsida > Apiales > Apiaceae > Apium > Apium graveolens. The sequence continues at coordinate 2,483,473 of NC_133655.1, forward strand.
ATTGTCACTCCCTTCCCTCAGTCCTAGAAGTGATTGTACAGTAATCAAGTCTTCTACACTTAGAATTGTTTCAGTTGTGTGTGTAGAGACTATCAACGGATGAGGAATAGCCGTTGAAGGTGAAACTGATGGTATCAACGGATAACTGCTGTTAAGCTTATCCGTTGAAGAACAACCACTTGTCAACGGATGAGTGATATCCGTTGAAGAAGGAAAAGAAGTAGAAATTGAAAGTGATATAACTGTTGAATCTGTGTAGATTGATATGAGTTTTGGTGACACAGATCCTTCAATTACATCTGAAAGAATTTGCGGGTGATCCAACAAATCATCTAAAAGATGATGATCACCTGTATTTGATTGGGGCTCCTCCCTGAGTTGTAAAGAGGGAGAATCAGGAATTTATGGGAATAACATATCCACATCTTGAGATGGTGATGAAGTGTGTGGTGATTGATGTGTGTTAATTGTGAGAGAATGGGGCTGTGACTCCACATTTGTTGGAGCCACATCAAACTGAGTTTGAGAAGGCATAGATACAGATGGATGTATATGTGCAGTGTGTGCACCCTGTGTAGAAGATTGGGTTCTAGCTCTCTTTCTTCTAATAAAGGCTTTTGTTGGTGAGTGTTTGGCTTTAGTGTCCCTCCCTCGTTTGTGTGTTCCTGGTTGGGAACTATTTTCAATAGTTACATCATTTTGGGAGGATGCAGCTAGGGATATGCTAGTAACCTTTTCAACCACCACAGCTTTTTGAGAAACTGTGGCTTGGCTATCTTGGGAAGCACTTTTCTCTCCTTCCTTATCCTGGGGGTTTTTTTGATGTTCACCCCTCCCCTCACCACTCACACCCTGTTCACTCCCCTCAGGGTTAATGATAGGTGTTACAACTGTTGTCTTTTGAGAAATAACAGAGGTGGTTTTCTTTGTCTTTGATTTTGAAAGTTTAGTTTTGGTGACCTTGGTAGGAATCTGTTGGGGCATTGTCACAGATTCCATGGCCACACTAGAAGATAAAGAAATAGAGGGGTTGGAAGAAGTAGGAGTTGTAGAAGCAATTACCTCACCTACCTGAGGTGCATTCATGATTGGTAAATATACCAATGGCACACTGCTGTTGAGATCCATTCTCAATAAATCTGCAAGAACTTTTTTCTCTTGTGCCCAGCACTTGAGTTTATTATTCTCATTGGTTATGACCAAACCTTCAGCAACATGGTTAGCCAATAACATAAAGAATCTAGCATAATAGATGTTATTAGGTCTATTAGCTTTGTTACCTAATCTAGTACCCAATTCTAGCATAACATAGTTGCTAAAATTAAAATACCTATCAGAAACAAGCATATAGAGCATATTAACAAGAGATGAAGTTATGGCATCAAAATTGCTAATTTTCCCAGAGAAAACCTTGATAAAGGCATCCCCAAGAAAACTCCATTCTTTCCTAAGGCCTTTTCTCTTAATACTCCCTAAACTAGCAGAGTTAAGAGAATAACATATGGAATCTAACATGCTGGATACATCATTATCAGTATGTGGTGTCATGGCATTGTTCTCAGGTAATTTGAAACATGTTAGTAGATCATCACAGTTAACACAGTGATTTTTACCTTTGAGGGTGAAGGAGATAGTCATATCTATTGAGTTGAACTCAGCAGTTATCCAAATCTCCTCAACTACTTCACAGTAAATCGTTGGGGCTTCCAGCATTGCATAGCTAAGTTTACAGTTTTTGATGAAGTCCATCATTTTGTGATAATCGGAGTGGGCTTCATTCTTTTCTACCAAAGCTATGAAATTGTTCTTCTCATAGATGAATCCAGATTGAGACATAATCTTTACTACTGGTGCCATTGTTGTGAGTAGAAATTGCAGAGAATAACTTGAAGATTTTGCAGAGAGAGAATGGTAAAAGCTTTGAAATTTCAAGAAAGCGTAAAGTAAAAATGAAAAATCAGAAGGACTTATATACTTTCTCAAATTAAAAAGCATAAATAAAAGATTAAACAATAAATATATGTAAGTGAATTTCAGCCGTTTAAGAATAAACTGTAAGTATTCTAAAAACTACCTTTAAAACAAATACATACAGCTGTATGTATGAGTATCAACGGTTAAGAAAATAGAATCAACGGCTGTGAAACACCTGAATCGACTGATGTGATATTTCAACGGATAAAGTAAACTGTCATCCGTTGAAGAGCACTTCAGTTTTATCCGTTGACGGGAAAAAAAATCCAGAAATGTATATGTCTTTCAACGGATAATGTACATCCGTTGACAGAACAATTTTGACTTTCAACGGATAGGGAACATCCGTTGATGGAATAATCTGTGTTAAAAATCAAATTTGTTCTAGCAGCTAATACATTTCAGGCTTCAATCCAAATTGCAACAAGGACATGAATTTTAAGAGTAATTAAGCATACCTAGCTCACTTACTAATCTTGTGAATGTTGATTCATCAAGTGGCTTGGTAAATATGTCTGCAATTTGTTGTTCACTTGGAACAAAATGTAGTTCCACTGTACCATTCATGACATGCTCCCTAATGAAGTAGTACTTGATGTCAATGTGCTTGGTTCTTGAGTGCTGCACAGGATTCTCTGTTATGGCTATGGCACTTGTGTTGTCACAAAAAATAGGAATTCTATCAACATGTAGTCCATAATCAAGGAGTTGATTCCTCATCCATAACACTTGAGAGCAGCAACTTCCAGCAGCAATGTATTCAGCCTCAGCTGTAGAAGTAGAGACTGAATTTTGCTTTTTGCTAAACCATGATACAAGCTTGTTTCCCAGGAATTGGCAGGAGCCTGTTGTACTTTTCCTGTCTATTTTACAACCTGCATAGTCTGCATCTGAGTAGCCAATTAGATCAAAACCAGACTCTCTAGGGTACCAAATTCCTAGATTTGGAGTCCCCTTGAGATATCTGAAAATTCTTTTAATAGCTACTAAGTGAGATTCTTTAGGGTCAGCTTGAAATCTAGCACAGAGACATGTAGAAAACATTATATCTGGTCTACTGGCAGTTAAATATAAAAGTGAACCAACCATGCCTCTATAACTTGTAATGTCCACAGACCTTTCAGTCTTATTTAATTCAAGTTTGGTGGCAGTGGCCATGGGAGTTTTTGCAGATGAGCATTCTATTAAGTCAAACTTCTTTAAAAGATCATAAATATATTTAGTTTGACTAATGAAAATTCCACCACTAACTTGTTTAACTTGTAACCCAAGAAAGTAAGTTAGCTCTCCCATCATGCTCATTTCATATTTACTTTGCATTAATTTAGCAAACTTTTTACAAAGCTTATCATCTGTAGATCCAAATATAATATCATCTACATAAATTTGTACAAGTATCTTAGAGCCATTAACATTTCTAAAGAAGAGAGTTTTGTCAACAGTACCTCTTGTGAAATGATTATCTAGAAGGAATTTTGACAAAGTCTCATACCAGGCTCTAGGTGCTTGCTTTAGTCCATAGAGTGCTTTCAACAGATAATACACATGGTCTGGAAAATTTTGATCTTCAAAACCTGGAGGTTGGCTTACATAAACTTCTTCCTCCAATTCCCCATTTAGAAATGCACTCTTGACATCCATTTGATAGACTTTGAAATTGGCATGGGCTGCATAGGCTAGAAAAATTCTGATGGCTTCAAGTCTTGCAACAGGAGCATATGTCTCATCAAAATCTATTCCCTCTTGTTGAGAATAGCCTTTAGCAACCAATCTGGCTTTATTCCTTATGACAATGCCATTTTCATCCATCTTGTTTATGAATACCCATTTGGTGTCAGTAGGACTCTTGTTCTTTGGTTTGGGTACCAGCTTCCAAACTTTGTTTCTCTCAAATTGGTTCAGCTCTTCCTGCATAGCTAATATCCAATCTGGATCCATTAAGGCTACTTCCACTTTCTTAGGTTCCTCCTGAGATAGAAAACTACTATACAGACATTCATCTTGAGTAGCTCTTCTTGTTTGCACTTTAGATGATGCATCACCAATGATCAGTTCAAAGGGATGATTCTTGGTCCATTTCCTTTGAGGTGGAAGATGTGCTCTAGATGAAGTGGCCTCAGTATTGTCGTGATGTGAGACAGAGTGTTGATCAGTTGAAACTCCCCCTGAGTTATTGGTCCTTTGCAGGGAACTTGGAGTTCTATCAACTGATGATGTAAATCGATTATCCGTTGATAAACTATGATTAACGGATGCTTCATTATGTACTTCAACGGATGATGCACTATGTCTTTCAACGGATGCAGAATTCTGTGCATTATCCAAAGGCATATCTTGAATCCCTTTAGAAGTGTCATCTCCATCAATCTCCTCTTCACTATCAACATAATATATCTCAATGTTGTCAAATTTGAGTCTTTCATGGTGTCCCTCATCTGTTAGTCCATCAATCTTTTTATCATCAAACACAACATGCACAGATTCCATAACAATATTGGTTCTTAGATTGTAGACCCTATAAGATTTTCCAGCTGAGTAACCAACAAATATCCCTTCATCAGCCTTTGCATCAAACTTCCCTTTATGGTCAGATTGATTCCTCAGTATAAAGCATTTATATCCAAAGACATGAAGAAAGTTTAGAGTTGGTTTTCTTCTCTTGAATAACTGATAAGGAGTCATGCCTTTAGCTTGATTGATCAAAGAAATATTCTGAGTGTAGCAGGCACAATTAACAGCTTCAGCCCAGAAATATGTTGGTAACTTTGATTCTTCAAGCATTGTTCTGGCAGCCTCAATTAAAGATCTGTTCTTTCTTTCAACTACCCCATTTTGCTGAGGTGTTCTTGGAGCTGAGAACTCATGCATGATTCCATTTTCTTCACAGAACAGCCTCATTGCCAAATTCTTGAACTCGGTTCCATTGTCGCTCCTGATATTCCTAACCTTCAAGTCAGGATGATTATTGACTTGCCTGATGTGATTGATAATGCTTTTACTTGCTTCATCCTTTGATCCAAGAAAATAGACCCATGAAAACTTTGAGAAATCATCTACAATCACTAAGCAATATCTTTTTCTTGCAATTGACAATACATTGACCGGTCCAAACAAATCCATATGTAGCAGCTGTAATGGTTCATCAATTGTTGTTTCAAGCTTCTTTTTGAATGATGCTTTCCTTTGTTTGCCTTTCTGACAAGCATTACACAAACCATCCCTTGAGAATTCAACAAGAGGAATTCCTCTTACTAAGTCCTTTTTGACTAGATCATTCATTGTCTTGAAATTCAAATGGGATAGCTTCTTGTGCCATAGCCAACTTTCAACTGAACTTGCTTTGCTGAAGAGAGAAGTAATAGATTCTGCATCTGTAGAGTTGAAGTCAGCTAAGTACACATTTCCTTTTCTAACTCCAGTTAGAACCACTTTATTGTCTTTCTTACTGGTGACAACACAGGCTTCTGAATTGAAGAAAATTGTATTCCCTCTATCACATAGCTGACTGATGCTCAGTAAGTTGTGCTTGAGACCATCAACTAATGCAACTTCATCAATGATGACATTCCTTGTTGAAATCAAGCCATATCCCATAGTAAACCCTTTGCTGTCATCTCCAAAGGTTATGCTAGGGCCAGCTCTCTCCTTAAACTCTGTTAGCAGGGAGAAATCTCCTGTCATGTGTCTTGAACAGCCACTGTCCAAGTACCATAGATTTCTTCTGTTTCCCTGCACACCATAAAATCAATCAAGTTGATTTTGGTACCCAAGTTTCCTTGGGTCCAATCATGTTAGCCTTTCTCCTAGACTTCATTCCTCCTGCATCTTTAGACTTAGGTAACTTTGAGTCAACCTTGATCTTAGATGTAGTTGGTTGAGGTGTAGGGTTAGTCACAGAATCATTTAGCACATTTGGAATTTGATAAGGCATGGATTGTGCAAACATGTTATTCCACATAGGCATATTGTATGGCATTTGAGGCATACTAAATGCAGCAAGATAAGGATTGTTAAAATATGGCATGTTTGCAAAATGTGCATAAGGATTCTGTTGAGACATAACAGGCATAGCATGCAGAGGTGATGCAGATATATTAGGCATGGAAGAGGGTACAGGTATGGGAGTTTTCTTAATAGATTTGCAATTAGCAGATAGATGATTAACACTATTACAATGCACACAGCTTTTTCTAGGAGCATACTTATCAGGAGTGTAATTGTTATGTTTGTTAACCCCTACCTTCCCATTTCTATTAGATTTCCTTTTAGTTTCCTTTTTATCCTCAACCACTTTGAGCCTATTCTTTAACTGTTCTAAGGTCATGTGTCCTATATTCACCTTACTGAAATCTTTGGATGTGCTTGCTTCTTCTTTGACAAAGTTCTTGGAAGTTGAACCAAACTTTTTGTTGAGTTTCTTTAAATTTTCACTTTTAGAAACATCTGCCTGTTTTAGCTGAGGAACCTTCAACGGATGCTCCTTTTCTTCCTTCAACGGATAATTTTCATCATCCGTTGATTCCACATCCGTTGACAGCCCATCAATTAATTCCAGTTTCTTTTTGTTTTTATCCCAGGCAGTCTCACAGAATGATTCAATTCCTTGGACCTTGGCAATTTGAGCACTAACATCCCTAGATGTCTTCCAGGCTTTAATCACCTCTTGCTCTCTCTCTAATTGATTAGAAAGTATTTCTACTTTCTTAACAGATTCAGCTAGTTCATTTTCAACAGATATACAATGTAGCTTAGTTTTCTCTAGGTCAATCAACTTATCTTCTAACACAGCATTTCTATCACTTAAAAACAAATTGTTCTCTTTAATCCTACTATTTTCTTTAGCAAGAGATTTAAGAGACACACGCAAATGATACAGTTCAGTAGACATGTCATTAAAAGCATCATTGCACTCTTCTTTAGTAAGTTGTGTTAAATCAGTAGTGATTACCTGGTTGCTTGATGAACTAACTTCATTTTCCTCAGAATCAGCCATGAGAGCCAAGTTGACATATTCCACATCTTCATCCTCTTCTTCTCCATCAGCTGCCCAGTCTTTTTCTTGAGTAATGAAAGCCCTCTCATTTTGCTTGAGCAGATCAAAATATTTCTTTTTGTAATCTACTTGGTCAAATTTCTTCTTTTCAGAAGTTGGCTTTCTGCACTCACTTGCAAAGTGTCCACTTGTACCATAATTGTAACACTTGAACTTGGATTTGTCCACCATGTTCTTATGAGGTTTAGTGGCTCTAGTGTTTTTCCTAAATTTCATCTTTGCAAATCTCCTGGACAGAAATGCAAGATGCTCATCAATACCATCAGAGTCATCTTGGCTGGAGTTGTCTTCATTCTCAACAACTTGCTCTTTACCCTTGCTTGATTCTGATTTGCTTGTGCCAATTTTGAGACTTGGCATTGTCTTCTCCTCATTCCTGGTTTCCATCTTCCCACTATCAGCTACAAGAGCAACTGTTCCTCCTTTTCTCTTTCCCTTTTCCAACAGCTCATCCTGCTCCATTTCAAGTTCATAAGTCTTCAAAATTCCATATAATCTTTCAAGAGTGAAGTTCTTATAATCTTGAGAGTTTCTCAAAGAAACAGTCATGGGCTTCCATTCCTTTGGCAGAGACCTAAGAAATTTTAAGTTGGAATCCTTGACTTGGTATACTCTACCATACAGCTTCAGTCCATTCAACAGCTTTTGGAATTTATTGAATGTGTCATTTAAAGATTCATTTTCTTCAAAATGAAAATACTCATACTGTTGAATGAGAAGCTGTATTTTGTTCTCTCTGACCTGCTCAGTTCCTTCACAGATAATTTGTACAGTATCCCAAACTTCCTTTGCAGTTTGGCAATTGATGACATTGTCAAACATATCTTGATCTAAGCCATTAAACAAAATGTTCATGGCTCTCTTATCCTTGCGGATTTCTTCCATGTCTTCAATAGTCCATTCTGCTTTTGGCTTGGGAATGGACTGTCCAACAGCAACTGTTGCAGTAGCAGCTGTGGCTACTTTGTGAGGGATGTGAGGACCATTTTCAATACAGTTGATGTAGCTTTCATCTTGAGAAAGTAGATGTAAATGCATCTTTACTTTCCAGTGATGATAGTTATCCTTTTCCAGGACAGGGATCTTTACACCAATATCCTTCCTATTCATAATGGTAACAGGAGGATTTTCTGTGCACTCATCTTTGTTAGTTTCCAAGATCTTTAAACTCTTTGTGTGTCAAGAGCTTGCTCTAATACCAATTGTTATTCCTAGTGAACTAACAATGAGATTTACAGAAGGGGGGTTGAATGTAAATCTCAAAACTTTTTCAAGTTTTGAGCAGTTTCAAAGGCTGTGTGTTTAAGATAAACAAGTGTGTGAATTGCTTTAAGCTAATGCAGACAGATATATATTCAAACACAAAAGTACAGAACACAACAGACCTTAAAAACTTTTCTGGTGGATTTGTTGTTCCACCAGAGATGGTATTTCAGAAAATCTGTGATTCAAGAAGTTGATCACAGCTGCGTCCTAGTACAAACTAGATAATTTTTCTCAAGATTTTTCTAAACAGCTCTGGAAAAATTCTTATCTAATTACTAGCTACTGCTTGGTTTATATATCACCAAGTTTACAAGTGAAGACAAAGATAAAAATACAATAATAAAATAAGTTCTCCACTTGTTTATTTTCCATTTTACTCCAGTGCATTGTTGACTATTGCATCTTTATACTAGAGTAGAACGGCTGCTTTTTCTGATGTTCCTGAAATAGGCTACCACATCTCAGTTGTCTCTGTCAACCCATGTGCCTCTGTTTGTAGGTACAACTACCACTTGTCAACTTCTATTTAACAGAACATCCGTTGAAGCCTTCATCCGTTGATAGCTTTACCCGTTGATGTGTTAGCAGTTGAAGCTCTATCCGTTGATGCACTCATCCTTTGATGCACTCATCCGTTGAAGCTTTAGAGACATCCGTTGAAGCTTTGTTTCTCATCCGTTGAAGTTCTTTAAGTTATCCGTTGACACCATTTCATTTATACAAAATTACAAGGCATGAAATATTTACAATTGGCCTTCCTATCTGCATATCCTCTAGTAGTCAACATGACTTATAATATCCCTCAACATTGAAGAATGATATCTCAAATTCAGAGACTGAAATGTGCTACAACACTAGACTTATTTCTAAGTAAAGCTACACCATCAACGGATAGCCAAAATGGTCTTATCCGTTGAGGCTACAAACACTAGATTTCTACTTAAGTGTTTTGTTTAAACATATCATCAAACTAATATACATATATTCCTAACAATCTCCCCCTATTTATGTCTATAAGAATTGTAGACATAAATTCAAGGTTAACTTGATGATAACAAAACACTTAACAAATATGTGACCTGAAACTAAGTAGAAATTTAAAAGTGCTGCAAAAGTGTATGTACTAGAAGGTAATTGAAGATTTACAGTATTTCCAAGGGTGCTCCTCTAGCCTGAGCAATTCATCCTTTTCTTCTTTGTTCCCTGGTTTTCTTTCCTAGCCCTTTGTCATTTTCCTCAATTTGGAGTTGGAGTTGTCTGAAGAATTCAGCTTCATCTTCATCACTGATATCCAACTTAGATTGCATTTCTTTGAGAGTTTCATTGCTGGCAATCTTGAGTTGGTCTTCAAGTCTGAAAAATCTTCTGACTCCTTTATCATCTCTGAATTCCATCAACCAATGAGGTGATTTGTGAATTGTAGTTCCCCTTTCTTGAATGAGTAAGGTTCTGGGCAAAGCATTGGGCTCCCTCCAAGTTTTCCTTATGTTGGCAATCTTGTTGAGAATTTCAGTCTTGGCAGTCCTGGTAAAGCCAGAATCCTTTTGTATGGATGAAAAGACTCTGATCAAGGTAGAGTAGCCTTCATTCAGAATCCTGTAGAGAGGCCATGTTCTTTCCCCAGCTCTTTTGTATTTGAACACCAATCTCTCTGGTAGTTGTCTGTAGGCAGCAATTCCCCTTACATCCTCCAGCTCATCCAGATAGAGTTCAATGTCTGAAATTTCTTTTATGTCACAGATGTGAACATAATCATCTCTAGAAATGGGTGGCTTAGGGTTAGGTTTCTGTTTTTGAGTGAATTTTTTATAGTTTAAAGGAGGTGTAAATTTGGATTTTCTTTTCTGTTTCTTTGGTAGTGGAAGAGTGGTTAAAAAAGTAGGCAAATTGATGGTGTCCCAATCAATAGGTTCCTCTTTTGGGATGATTGGTTCACCATGGATGTTTATAGTGGGATCAGCAACAAAGGGTTCAGGTATGGAAGGTAGAGATTTTGTTTCTTCAGTGTTGTCTTCACTCCTTCTATATGCCTTGGCCTTTCTTCTGTTTCCCTTCTGCCATTCCTCTTTTTCCTCCATACTTTCACCAAATATACTCCCAAGAACCTCATCTAAGTTTGCAATCTTGTCTTCACCCCTGACTTCAATTCCTTTCTCATTTTCAACTAGACTTGACTTTAGCTTTTGTTCAAGCTTTGCTTGTGCTCTTTTGTCAGCCTTGAGTTTTTCAGCTTCTTTCTTTAACCTTTTGGTTTCTTCCCTCTTGGCTATTGAGAATTTGGGATGTCCTTGCATCACACAAATGCTCTTTCCCTCTCTAAAGATAATAGCCATGTTTCTCCTTACTGCCTCATCCATGGTCTCCTTGTGTTTCATGATGCTAGTACCCAGAACTTTGTCTTTATCAGGCTTTGGAAGAGGAAAGTCCACTTCTTCCATCTGAGCAAAGTCTAGAGGGTTCTTTGTGGAGTCCTTGCTGGATCTAGTGTTGGGCTTGAGAACCATTGGTTTTAGATTCTTGAAAGAAGTCTCTCCAACCTTATTTCTCCTTTCTGGCTTGTGCTCCATATTGATTGGTTCAACCTTTGTGCTATGTTTCACAGATATTGATTTATCTTGTGTAGAGCCAAACAACTGTTGCACCCTTTCATCAATTCTCCTCCTTTGCTCTTTCACATGAATTTCAGCTGATGCTAGCTGGATTAAATCAATTCCATCAGGCTTTCCCTTGTTTTGAATGATTGGAGAAGTAGTGATGGCAGGAACTAGCACTTTAGATATTTGGATTTTTGTAGATGGCTCTCCTTCCCCTTCCTTTTAACTCTCCCCCTTTTTGTTATCATCAAGGAGAGGGGTCAAGCCCTGTGCTTTTTCCAGCTGCATAAGTAGATTAGTTTGAGATTGTTGGTTGTGAAGAATGGTGGCCACAGAAACTTCAATAACTTGAACTCTGTCTTCCAATTTGGCCAGCCTCTTTTCAGTATGTGATTTCTTTTTCAATCTCAATAAAATGTCCTGCATTGTACTATAGGGCATGACTGAATCCAATTTTTCAGAATTGTAGGATTTCAAGTCTGCAATATCCTTTCTGAGTTCATTCATACTCAGATTCTGACTTACTTGCTGCAACTTCATGAGATGCAGTGAGTCCAAGTGAGCTGTAAGGATAGCCTTTGTACCAGCATGAGAAGTTTTCTGAATGGCCTATTGGATAGTATTGATTTATTTGACTAAGGAGACATTGAATTGCCCTGCTTTAGACTCCTTTGTGAAGACCCATTCAGGTAGATTTGGAATAGAACTAGGGCCTTCATCTCCCCCAAGTTCATGCTTCCATCAGAAGAAACAAAGTCATCATCATCAGAATTTACTCCAAATTTTTCAAATGACTCACCAGCTGTTGAAGGCATCTTTTTAATAGCAGCTTTGTCCCTTTGAAGAGATGCTGTTGTATGTACTAGATGTAGTGTCTTTTCTGCCTCCACATTGCCCTGTGCAGCCAATAATTGATAGGCTGAAACAGGATGAGTAAAAGTGTCAGCATCCAAGGAAATGATATCAATTACAGCTTTGTAATGTTGCTGAAATTGTCTTTCCTTTTCAGCATCATTCACAATCATTGACTCACTAGCAATGGCTGGATCCATCCTTATATCTGCTGTACCTGCCTTTCTCTCATTTTCTCTATGTTCTTGCATCAGGGGCTCCCCCTGGCTCACACAACTCACTCCCTCACCTTCACCTACTAAGGTGGTACTCCTCTCACTTACTTTTGCCATGCTGGAAGAAATAGCATGCATATGTGAGCTCTCAATCTCTCCTTTTGCCTGGGAGCAACCCAGCCTCTCACTCAAATTGTCACTCCCTTCCCTCAGTCCTAGAAGTGATTGTACAGTAATCAAGTCTTCTACACTTAGAATTGTTTCAGTTGTGTGTGTAGAGACTATCAACGGATGAGGAATAGCCGTTGAAGGTGAAACTGATGGTATCAACGGATAACTGCTGTTAAGCTTATCCGTTGAAGAACAACCACTTGTCAACGGATGAGTGATATCCGTTGAAGAAGGAAAAGAAGTAGAAATTGAAAGTGATATAACTGTTGAATCTGTGTAGATTGATATGAGTTTTGGTGACACAGATCCTTCAATTACATCTGAAAGAATTTGCGGGTGATCCAACAAATCATCTAAAAGATGATGATCACCTGTATTTGATTGGGGCTCCTCCCTGAGTTGTAAAGAGGGAGAATCAGGAATTGATGGGAATAACATATCCACATCTTGAGATGGTGATGAAGTGTGTGGTGATTGATGTGTGTTAATTGTGAGAGAATGGGGCTGTGACTCCACATTTGTTGGAGCCACATCAAACTGAGTTTGAGAAGGCATAGATACAGATGGATGTATATGTGCAGTGTGTGCACCCTGTGTAGAAGATTGGGTTCTAGCTCTCTTTCTTCTAATAAAGGCTTTTGTTGGTGAGTGTTTGGCTTTAGTGTCCCTCCCTCGTTTGTGTGTTCCTGGTTGGGAACTATTTTCAATAGTTACATCCTTTTGGGAGGATGCAGCTAGGGATATGCTAGTAACCTTTTCAACCACCACAGCTTTTTGAGAAACTGTGGCTTGGCTATCTTGGGAAGCACTTTTCTCTCCTTCCTTATCCTGGGGGTTTTTTTGATGTTCACCCCTCCCCTCACCACTCACACCCTGTTCACTCCCCTCAGGGTTAATGATAGGTGTTACAATTGTTGTCTTTTGAGAAATAACAGAGGTGGTTTTCTTTGTCTTTGATTTTGAAAGTTTAGTTTTGGTGACCTTGGTAGGAATCTGTTGGGGCATTGTCACAGATTCCATGGCCACACTAGAAGATAAAGAAATAGAGGGGTTGGAAGAAGTAGGAGTTGTAGAAGCAATTACCTCACCTACCTGAGGTGCATTCATGATTGGTAAATATACCAATGGCACACTGCTGTTGAGATCCATTCTCAATAAATCTGCAAGAACTTTTTTCTCTTGTGCCCAGCACTTGAGTTTATTATTCTCATTGGTTATGACCAAACCTTCAGCAACATGGTTAGCCAATAACATAAAGAATCTAGCATAATAGATGTTATTAGGTCTATTAGCTTTGTTACCTAATCTAGTACCCAATTCTAGCATAACATAGTTGCTAAAATTAAAATACCTATCAGAAACAAGCATATAGAGCATATTAACAAGAGATGAAGTTATGGCATCAAAATTGCTAATTTTCCCAGAGAAAACCTTGATAAAGGCATCCCCAAGAAAACTCCATTCTTTCCTAAGGCCTTTTCTCTTAATACTCCCTAAACTAGCAGAGTTAAGAGAATAACATATGGAATCTAACATGCTGGATACATCATTATCAGTATGTGGTGTCATGGCATTGTTCTCAGGTAATTTGAAACATGTTAGTAGATCATCACAGTTAACACAGTGATTTTTACCTTTGAGGGTGAAGGAGATAGTCATATCTATTGAGTTGAACTCAGCAGTTATCCAAATCTCCTCAACTACTTCACAGTAAATCGTTGGGGCTTCCAGCATTGCATAGCTAAGTTTACAGTTTTTGATGAAGTCCATCATTTTGTGATAATCGGAGTGGGCTTCATTCTTTTCTACCAAAGCTATGAAATTGTTCTTCTCATAGATGAATCCAGATTGAGACATAATCTTTACTACTGGTGCCATTGTTGTGAGTAGAAATTGCAGAGAATAACTTGAAGATTTTGCAGAGAGAGAATGGTAAAAGCTTTGAAATTTCAAGAAAGCGTAAAGTAAAAATGAAAAATCAGAAGGACTTATATACTTTCTCAAATTAAAAAGCATAAATAAAAGATTAAACAATAAATATATGTAAGTGAATTTCAGCCGTTTAAGAATAAACTGTAAGTATTCTAAAAACTACCTTTAAAACAAATACATACAGCTGTATGTATGAGTATCAACGGTTAAGAAAATAGAATCAACGGCTGTGAAACACCTGAATCGACTGATGTGATATTTCAACGGATAAAGTAAACTGTCATCCGTTGAAGAGCACTTCAGTTTTATCCGTTGACGGGAAAAAAATCCAGAAATGTATATGTCTTTCAACGGATAATGTACATCCGTTGACAGAACAATTTTGACTTTCAACGGATAGGGAACATCCGTTGATGGAATAATCTGTGTTAAAAATCAAATTTGTTCTAGCAGCTAATACATTTCAGGCTTCAATCCAAATTGCAACAAGGACATGAATTTTAAGAGTAATTAAGCATACCTAGCTCACTTACTAATCTTGTGAATGTTGATTCATCAAGTGGCTTGGTAAATATGTCTGCAATTTGTTGTTCACTTGGAACAAAATGTAGTTCCACTGTACCATTCATGACATGCTCCCTAATGAAGTAGTACTTGATGTCAATGTGCTTGGTTCTTGAGTGCTGCACAGGATTCTCTGTTATGGCTATGGCACTTGTGTTGTCACAAAAAATAGGAATTCTATCAACATGTAGTCCATAATCAAGGAGTTGATTCCTCATCCATAACACTTGAGAGCAGGAACTTCCAGCAGCAATGTATTCAGCCTCAGCTGTAGAAGTAGAGACTGAATTTTGCTTTTTGCTAAACCATGATACAAGCTTGTTTCCCAGGAATTGGCAGGAGCCTGTTGTACTTTTCCTGTCTATTTTACAACCTGCATAGTCTGCATCTGAGTAGCCAATTAGATCAAAACCAGACTCTCTAGGGTACCAAATTCCTAGATTTGGAGTCCCCTTGAGATATCTGAAAATTCTTTTAATAGCTACTAAGTGAGATTCTTTAGGGTCAGCTTGAAATCTAGCACAGAGACATGTAGAAAACATTATATCTGGTCTACTGGCAGTTAAATATAAAAGTGAACCAACCATGCCTCTATAACTTGTAATGTCCACAGACCTTTCAGTCTTATTTAATTCAAGTTTGGTGGCAGTGGCCATGGGAGTTTTTGCAGATGAGCATTCTATTAAGTCAAACTTCTTTAAAAGATCATAAATATATTTAGTTTGACTAATGAAAATTCCACCACTAACTTGTTTAACTTGTAACCCAAGAAAGTAAGTTAGCTCTCCCATCATGCTCATTTCATATTTACTTTGCATTAATTTAGCAAACTTTTTACAAAGCTTATCATCTGTAGATCCAAATATAATATCATCTACATAAATTTGTACAAGTATCTTAGAGCCATTAACATTTCTAAAGAAGAGAGTTTTGTCAACAGTACCTCTTGTGAAATGATTATCTAGAAGGAATTTTGACAAAGTCTCATACCAGGCTCTAGGTGCTTGCTTTAGTCCATAGAGTGCTTTCAACAGATAATACACATGGTCTGGAAAATTTTGATCTTCAAAACCTGGAGGTTGGCTTACATAAACTTCTTCCTCCAATTCCCCATTTAGAAATGCACTCTTGACATCCATTTGATAGACTTTGAAATTGGCATGGGCTGCATAGGCTAGAAAAATTCTGATGGCTTCAAGTCTTGCAACAGGAGCATATGTCTCATCAAAATCTATTCCCTCTTGTTGAGAATAGCCTTTAGCAACCAATCTGGCTTTATTCCTTATGACAATGCCATTTTCATCCATCTTGTTTATGAATACCCATTTGATGTCAGTAGGACTCTTGTTCTTTGGTTTGGGTACCAGCTTCCAAACTTTGTTTCTCTCAAATTGGTTCAGCTCTTCCTGCATAGCTAATATCCAATCTGGATCCATTAAGGCTACTTCCACTTTCTTAGGTTCCTCCTGAGATAGAAAACTACTATACAGACATTCATCTTGAGTAGCTCTTCTTGTTTGCACTTTAGATGATGCATCACCAATGATCAGTTCAAAGGGATGATTCTTGGTCCATTTCCTTTGAGGTGGAAGATGTGCTCTAGATGAAGTGGCCTCAGTATTGTCGTGATGTGAGACAGAGTGTTGATCAGTTGAAACTCCCCCTGAGTTATTGGTCCTTTGCAGGGAACTTGGAGTTCTATCAACTGATGATGTAAATCGATTATCCGTTGATAAACTATGATTAACGGATGCTTCATTATGTACTTCAACGGATGATGCACTATGTCTTTCAACGGATGCAGAATTCTGTGCATTATCCAAAGGCATATCTTGAATCCCTTTAGAAGTGTCATCTCCATCAATCTCCTCTTCACTATCAACACAATATATCTCAATGTTGTCAAATTTGAGTCTTTCATGGTGTCCCTCATCTGTTAGTCCATCAATCTTTTTATCATCAAACACAACATGCACAGATTCCATAACAATATTGGTTCTTAGATTGTAGACCCTATAAGATTTTCCAGCTGAGTAACCAACAAATATCCCTTCATCAGCCTTTGCATCAAACTTCCCTTTATGGTCAGATTGATTCCTCGGTATAAAGCATTTACATCCAAAGACATGAAAAAGTTTAGAGTTGGTTTTCTTCTCTTGAATAACTGATAAGGAGTCATGCCTTTAGCTTGATTGATCAAAGAAATATTCTGAGTGTAGCAGGCACAATTAACAGCTTCAGCCCAGAAATATGTTGGTAACTTTGATTCTTCAAGCATTGTTCTGGCAGCCTCAATTAAAGATCTGTTCTTTCTTTCAACTACCCCATTTTGCTGAGGTGTTCTTGGAGCTGAGAACTCATGCATGATTCCATTTTCTTCACAGAACAGCCTCATTGCCAAATTCTTGAACTCGGTTCCATTGTCGCTCCTGATATTCCTAACCTTCAAGTCAGGATGATTATTGACTTGCCTGATGTGATTGATAATGCTTTTACTTGCTTCATCCTTTGATCCAAGAAAATAGACCCATGAAAACTTTGAGAAATCATCTACAATCACTAAGCAATATCTTTTTCTTGCAATTGACAATACATTGACCGGTCCAAACAAATCCATATGTAGCAGCTGTAATGGTTCATCAATTGTTGTTTCAAGCTTCTTTTTGAATGATGATTTCCTTTGTTTGCCTTTCTGACAAGCATTACACAAACCATCCCTTGAGAATTCAACAAGAGGAATTCCTCTTACTAAGTCCTTTTTGACTAGATCATTCATTGTCTTGAAATTCAAATGGGATAGCTTCTTGTGCCATAGCCAACTTTCAACTGAACTTGCTTTGCTGAAGAGAGAAGTAATAGATTCTGCATCTGTAGAGTTGAAGTCAGCTAAGTACACATTTCCTTTTCTAACTCCAGTTAGAACCACTTTATTGTCTTTCTTACTGGTGACAACACAGGCTTCTGAATTGAAGAAAATTGTATTCCCTCTATCACATAGCTGACTGATGCTCAGTAAGTTGTGCTTGAGACCATCAACTAATGCAACTTCATCAATGATGACATTCCTTGTTGAAATCAAGCCATATCCCATAGTAAACCCTTTGCTGTCATCTCCAAAGGTTATGCTAGGGCCAGCTCTCTCCTTAAACTCTGTTAGCAGGGAGAAATCTCCTGTCATGTGTCTTGAACAGCCACTGTCCAAGTACCATAGATTTCTTCTGTTTCCCTGCACACCATAAAATCAATCAAGTTGATTTTGGTACCCAAGTTTCCTTGGGTCCAATCATGTTAGCCTTTCTCCTAGACTTCATTCCTCCTGCATCTTTAGACTTAGGTAACTTTGAGTCAACCTTGATCTTAGATGTAGTTGGTTGAGGTGTAGGGTTAGTCACAGAATCATTTAGCACATTTGGAATTTGATAAGGCATGGATTGTGCAAACATGTTATTCCACATAGGCATATTGTATGGCATTTGAGGCATACTAAATGCAGCAAGATAAGGATTGTTAAAATATGGCATGTTTGCAAAATGTGCATAAGGATTCTGTTGAGACATAACAGGCATAGCATGCAGAGGTGATGCAGACATATTAGGCATGGAAGAGGGTACAGGTATGGGAGTTTTCTTAATAGATTTGCAATTAGCAGATAGATGATTAACACTATTACAATGCACACAGCTTTTTCTAGGAGCATACTTATCAGGAGTGTAATTGTTATGTTTGTTAACCCCTACCTTCCCATTTCTATTAGATTTCCTTTTAGTTTCCTTTTTATCCTCAACCACTTTGAGCCTATTCTTTAACTGTTCTAAGGTCATGTGTCCTATATTCACCTTACTGAAATCTTTGGATGTGCTTGCTTCTTCTTTGACAAAGTTCTTGGAAGTTGAACCAAACTTTTTGTTGAGTTTCTTTAAATTTTCACTTTTAGAAACATCTGCCTGTTTTAGCTGAGGAACCTTCAACGGATGCTCCTTTTCTTCCTTCAACGGATAATTTTCATCATCCGTTGATTCCACATCCGTTGACAGCCCATCAATTAATTCCAGTTTCTTTTTGTTTTTATCCCAGGCAGTCTCACAGAATGATTCAATTCCTTGGACCTTGGCAATTTGAGCACTAACATCCCTAGATGTCTTCCAGGCTTTAATCACCTCTTGCTCTCTCTCTAATTGATTAGAAAGTATTTCTACTTTCTTAACAGATTCAGCTAGTTCATTTTCAACAGATATACAATGTAGCTTAGTTTTCTCTAGGTCAATCAACTTATCTTCTAACACAGCATTTCTATCACTTAAAAACAAATTGTTCTCTTTAATCCTACTATTTTCTTTAGCAAGAGATTTAAGAGACACACGCAAATGATACAGTTCAGTAGACATGTCATTAAAAGCATCATTGCACTCTTCTTTAGTAAGTTGTGTTAAATCAGTAGTGATTACCTGGTTGCTTGATGAACTAACTTCATTTTCCTCAGAATCAGCCATGAGAGCCAAGTTGACATATTCCACATCTTCATCCTCTTCTTCTCCATCAGCTGCCCAGTCTTTTTCTTGAGTAATGAAAGCCCTCTCATTTTGCTTGAGCAGATCAAAATATTTCTTTTTGTAATCTACTTGGTCAAATTTCTTCTTTTCAGAAGTTGGCTTTCTGCACTCACTTGCAAAGTGTCCACTTGTACCATAATTGTAACACTTGAACTTGGATTTGTCCACCATGTTCTTATGAGGTTTAGTGGCTCTAGTGTTTTTCCTAAATTTCATCTTTGCAAATCTCCTGGACAGAAATGCAAGATGCTCATCAATACCATCAGAGTCATCTTGGCTGGAGTTGTCTTCATTCTCAACAACTTGCTCTTTACCCTTGCTTGATTCTGATTTGCTTGTGCCAATTTTGAGACTTGGCATTGTCTTCTCCTCATTCCTGGTTTCCATCTTCCCACTATCAGCTACAAGAGCAACTGTTCCTCCTTTTCTCTTTCCCTTTTCCAACAGCTCATCCTGCTCCATTTCAAGTTCATAAGTCTTCAAAATTCCATATAATCTTTCAAGAGTGAAGTTCTTATAATCTTGAGAGTTTCTCAAAGAAACAGTCATGGGCTTCCATTCCTTTGGCAGAGACCTAAGAAATTTTAAGTTGGAATCCTTGACTTGGTATACTCTACCATACAGCTTCAGTCCATTCAACAGCTTTTGGAATTTATTGAATGTGTCATTTAAAGATTCATTTTCTTCAAAATGAAAATACTCATACTGTTGAATGAGAAGCTGTATTTTGTTCTCTCTGACCTGCTCAGTTCCTTCACAGATAATTTGTACAGTATCCCAAACTTCCTTTGCAGTTTGGCAATTGATGACATTGTCAAACATATCTTGATCTAAGCCATTAAACAAAATGTTCATGGCTCTCTTATCCTTGCGGATTTCTTCCATGTCTTCAATAGTCCATTCTGCTTTTGGCTTGGGAATGGACTGTCCAACAGCAACTGTTGCAGTAGCAGCTGTGGCTACTTTGTGAGGGATGTGAGGACCATTTTCAATACAGTTGATGTAGCTTTCATCTTGAGAAAGTAGATGTAAATGCATCTTTACTTTCCAGTGATGATAGTTATCCTTTTCCAGGACAGGGATCTTTACACCAATATCCTTCCTATTCATAATGGTAACAGGAGGATTTTTCTGTGCACTCATCTTTGTTAGTTTCCAAGATCTTTAAACTCTTTGTATGTCAAGAGCTTGCTCTAATACCAATTGTTATTCCTAGTGAACTAACAATGAGATTTACAGAAGGGGGGTTGAATGTAAATCTCAAAACTTTTTCAAGTTTTGAGCAGTTTCAAAGGCTGTGTGTTTAAGATAAACAAGTGTGTGAATTGCTTTAAGCTAATGCAGACAGATATATATTCAAACACAAAAGTACAGAACACAACAGACCTTAAAAACTTTTCTGGTGGATTTGTTGTTCCACCAGAGATGGTATTTCAGAAAATCTGTGATTCAAGAAGTTGATCACAGCTGCGTCCTAGTACAAACTAGATAATTTTTCTCAAGATTTTTCTAAACAGCTCTGGAAAAATTCTTATCTAATTACTAGCTACTGCTTGGTTTATATATCACCAAGTTTACAAGTGAAGACAAAGATAAAAATACAATAATAAAATAAGTTCTCCACTTGTTTCTTTTCCATTTTACTCCAGTGCATTGTTGACTCTTGCATCTTTATACTAGAGTAGAACGGCTGCTTTTTCTGATGTTCCTGAAATAGGCTACCACATCTCAGTTGTCTCTGTCAACCCATGTGCCTCTGTTTGTAGGTACAACTACCACTTGTCAACTGCTATTTAACAGAACATCCGTTGAAGCCTTCATCCGTTGATGGCTTTATCCGTTGATGTGTTAGCAGTTGAAGCTCTATCCATTGATGCACTCATCCTTTGATGCACTCATCCATTGAAGCTTTAGAGACATCCGTTGAAGCTTTGTTTCTCATCCGTTGAAGGTCTTTAAGTTATCCGTTGACACCATTTCATTTATACAAAATTACAAGGCATGAAATATTTACAATTGGCCTTCCTATCTGCATATCCTCTAGTAGTCAACATGACTTATAATATCCCTCAACATTGAAGAATGATATCTCAAATTCAGAGACTTAAATGTGCTACAACACTAGACTTATTTCTAAGTAAAGCTACATCATCAACGGATAGCCAAAATGGTCTTATCCGTTGAGGCTACAAACACTAGATTTCTACTTAAGTGTTTTGTTTAAACATATCATTAAACTAATGCACATATATTCCTAACAATGTTTTAAAAAAATCGAAACATTAATATGGTATTATCGCTAGTCAGAAGAACTGGTTAAACTATTGGTTGACTGTTTAAATACCAAATCGAATACATTTATTTTTTGCTAATAAGTTTGTCATGTCACTAAAATATATAGATCTTGACATCCGAATGGTTGGATCATTCATAAATACTTTTAAAAAAATTGAAACATGAATATGGGACTAATCACTAGTGAGAAGTACTAATCAAACAATTGGCTGATTGTTAGAATAACAAAAATTAAAAAATTATTTGTTTCTAAAAGAATTTTAATGTCAACAAAACATCTAGATCTTAACATTCGTATGGTTGGATTGTTTGTAAATATGTTTTAAAAAAATCGAAACATCAATATAGTACTATCGCTAGTCAGAAGAACTGGTCAAACTATTAGTTGACTGTTAAAATACCAAATCGAATACATTTATTTTTGCTAATAAGTTTGTCATATCACTAAAATATATATATCTTGACATCCGTATGGTTGGATCATTCATAAATACTTTTAAAAAAATCAAAACATGAATGCGAGACTAAGCACTAGTGAGAAACACTGATCAAACAATCGGTTGATTGTTTGAATAACAAACATAAAAAAAATATTTGTTTTTAAAAGAATTTTAATGTCACCAAAACATGCAGATCTTTGCATCCGCACGGTTGGATCATTTGAAAATATTTAAAAAAAAAACAAAACATCAATATGGTACCAATCGCTAGTTAGAAGAACCGGTCAAACTACTGGTTGACTGTTAAAATAACCAACGGAATACATTATTTTTTCCTAATAATTTTGTCATATCACTAAAATATATAGATCTTGACATCTGAACGGTTGGATCATTCATAAATACTTTTAAAAAAATTGAAACATGAATATGGGACTAAACACTAGTGAGAAGTACTGATCAAACAATCGGCTGATTGTTAGAATAACAAACATTAAAAAATTATTTGTTTCTAAATTAACTTTAATGTCACCAAAACATCTAGATCTTAACATTCGTACGGTTGGATCATTTGTAAATATGTTTTAAAAAAATCGAAACATCAATATGGTACTATCGCTAGTCAGAAGAACTGGTCAAACTATTGGTTGACTGTTTAAATACCAAATCGAATACATTTATTTTTTGCTAATAAGTTTGTCATGTCACTAAAATATATAGATCTTGACATCCGTACGGTTGGATCATTCATAAATACTTTTACAAAAATCAAAACATGAATGTGAGACTAAGCACTAGTGAAAAACACTGATCAAACAATCGGTTGATTGTTTGAATAACAAACATAAAAAAATTATTTGTTTTTAAAAGAATTTTAATGTCACCAAAACATGCAGATCTTCGCCCCCGCATGGTTGGATCATTTGAAAATATTTTTAAAAAAATCGAAACATCAATATGGTACTAATCGCTAGTTAGAAGAACTGGTCAAACTACTGGTTGACTGTTAAAATAACAAACTGAATACATTATTTTTTCCTAATAAGTTTGTCATATCACTAAAATATATAGATCTTGACATCCGAACGGTTGGATCATTCATAAATACTTTTACCCAATGGACAAAAAACATAAAAAAAATACATCTGCTTAGTGTTCACCCATTTCCTACCAATATTGGAAGGAAAAGACCCTAAATTATTAGATATTTTTTATTTTTCGAAAATTTGTTATTTAATAATATGTGGACTGCTGATGTGGATGGTGGGCAACGTTAGTATAAAACTTTATCAAAAAACCTAGCAGGATTGGTAGGAAATTATTTCCCACCAAACTTGGTAGGAAATAATGTCAGAATAATGACAAAATTCTTTTTTTTGAATAAACAATTAATAGTAAAAATATGTGAGAGCTGATGATGTGGTTTGTGGGACCATTTTTTAATAAAAGTTTGGTCAAAATCTACCAAAATTGGTAGGTTTTAAGTTTTCTACCAAAACTGGTAGGTTTTGATGCTTGCATGTACAAAATATGGGCTCCACATGGAGCAATTCCTACCATATTATATAGTGGTAGGAAACGATAGAGCAATTCCTACCAAAATTTGCTGGTAAGATTTGCTTGGTAGGAAACGCCCATTTTTCTTGTAGTGTTTGATGCTCACAACATCCCATACTGAAGTCAACATCAATCATCTATATTAATACCCCCTTTGATATTAACAGCAAAATAAATATCCACACCAATCTTTTCACATAATCAAAATCACCCAAAAACTCAAGAACAATTCAAAAATTCGAATTAAAATTTGGGAAAAACCCAAATCTCGCTTTTAACCGAATCTTAACCAAAATCATGAAGTCTATATACCAAAATGATCCTCAGGACCTTTATAATCATATTCTAACACCAAACCATTCAAACAATTGCTTGAAATTCAAAACCAAATTTAAAAGAATAATATGAAAATATGAAATTGAAAAATAATTAACCTGATTCGAAGATTTTGATACGGATACGATCATCTCGTCAAGAGCTTCGATTTGACTATTTATATGCCTCCATCGGATTCCAATAACGTCCTCAAATCTTCGCTTAATTGCGAAGAACATGAAGAACATTGTTCGCTTCTCTGGATAGTTATAAGATTTTATTGGATAATAATGTTTATCTGTATAAAGTAAGGTCCGGTGAAGGCTATTTATATTTATGAGAAATTAGGACCCCATTGGATCATGTCGGATATAAAAATCCAATACTTAATAGCTAAGAACAAGTACAACTGATCCAAACGGTCCCCGTTTTAGGATAAACATCAAAACCGGGTTTTTAAATACAATTTCGGGGCTTAGTGCTTTTGGTTGCACGTATTACGAAAAGATAAGATAGTATTGCAGGTACTACGAGAAGATAATATAATACTTTAATCAAAATATATTGGATAACTATCCAGATTGCACGTATATTGAGACGATAAAATATTATTTCAATACTCGTAAAACCGACTCGGAATCTTTACCGATAAAACCGTACTTCAAATCGAAAAACTCAAAACACGAAAAGTGTTTGAAATAATCAAATTATGCAAGAAATAATTTTTCGGAAATATTTTGGTTTGTAGATTCCCCACACCGTTGAAGTTGCGGGTTTCTGAATAATCACATTTAATTTCTATTTAATTAGAAAAATTATCAAATAATTCCGCAAATCATTTATAAAATCTTATAACAATCAATATTTCACTTGTAAAATAACTAAATAATATATGGCTCATTCCGAGAATATTAATAATCCAAATTCACAATTATGGAACATATAAACCGCAATTACGGAAAATTATTCACTTATAACTTTACATAAAATCCATATATAATGTTCATAAAAAGTTTTTTTATTGCTGATACGATCACAACCACATGTATCACTTAATCATGTAATAATTATACTTTGGTTTATTCCTTTCTTTTTAGGAAAATTACTTTTATAATAATAAATAAATTTTGAAAAGTCCGGGTGATTATAATCTACCCTCCTTAAACGAATTCCGTCCTCGGAATCACAGAAAGAAAGAGATGGTGCAATATGAGTTAATCCATATTACTCCATTCATCAATCACATACCAACTATTCATATTGTCATAATAATAATCATTTAAGGTCAATCACAAGATTTATAGACTCACATAATTTAAAAATCCAGGATATTACATCATACCCCCCTTATAAGGATTCCGACCTCGGAATCAACGAAGAGAACTAAGATGTATATAAATAAGAATTCTATTATACGTGTCGAAATATCGCATCGTCATCTGCTTTTGATCAACCTTGGCATACTTTCACATTTAAATAAATGAGAATCTTAAAACTTTTGTAAATGGAGAGTTCAACACCCAGAATCAATCTTTCAGAATTTTGATAATAGGACAAGATGTCTTTAGGATAGATTTTATTTGAATAAAAGAATGATTGAGAGATCAATATGATCAAACAAACTTGGTGTTGCGTGTCTAATTTAAGACACTACTAAAGGTTGTTAACCTTCTTGTAGTCACAACACACACAAGTGATGACGTCCCATCCAACTCATATCACACACACAGGTATACCTTGTGTCCCCCTATAATTAAGGTTGTTCATCCCAATCGGATTAAAGGAATATCAAGAGAATTTCTCAAGAAATTGAAAATCACTGACCTTTCACAATCAAGCTTTTATCACCCACCTTTGTTTCCAAATTCCCACAAGGAATCAATATCACTGTCATCTCATCATTTAAGATATAGAAGATCTCATTAATCAAAACTTTTTTATCAAAACTTTTAGCAGAACAAATATCATAATTCTTCACTGAAGAAGAAAATAATCAAAATAACCTTTAATTGAAGAAAAGTATTTCCAAGGTCTTCTCAAAATTCCCGTTTTCCTTTAATATATCATTGTTCGCTGCATATCTTCTTTTTTGCATCTTTAATAATCGATTAATGTTAACTCGCAATCTCCTTGTAAGATTTCATCGTAAGCGTTATCATTCACAAAAAGTCTGGCCCACCTTGATACGATCTGAAATTCCATCTAGCTTGACACGATCCGATGCCTTATCCAGCTTTGCGCAATCCTTGCCATCGAGAACTAAAATTCTAATATATTCACAGACGTTACCTCTAATAATCGAACTCAACTTTACATACCCTCTCTCATTCTCTCTTCATCTTTATACCGAACTTCCTACTCAGATTGGACACACACTCTATCTCTTTACGTCTACTCTTTAAAACAATAACCAACTTTCTAATATTTCAGTATTACTAGGCCTTTCTAGGCCATACAAGAATCTTTACAAATCTTGATTCAACCGCTTAATATCAAACCCTTCAAATGGGTCTAACTATGACGTTCTCAAAATAATATTAATATAATTTGTTCCATTTACTAGATACTGGAATATCTAGAATTAGGAATCACAATATCTATAACGATAGACACTCAACTTAAGCGCCTAACATTCACAACTTCACTATCTAACATTCACAACTTGATCTTCTCAGATTCTCGACTTAACTATCTAACTTCTCAACTTAATCGTCTAACATTTTCATCTTAACCATCTAACATTCTTAACTTAACCATCTACCTTGATTTTATTACTCTCACACCTATAGACTATTCCCAAATAGTCTTACTATACTTCTATGTGAGGTTACGCTATATTCTTCTTTTCTATTAAACTCATTACTACAACCTATATTCCAATTTCAATAACTTATAACCTGTAGCTCTGATGCCAACTGTAACGTCCCTCAAATACGGGGGTCTGGATTTGATGTCATCACACGAAAACCATCTTTACAAAATACTTTTCAAAACCTGTATTTTTGAAAAGATAATAAAAATCAAAGAATTTAAAACTTGAAAATTTAAAAAGAATTTAAAAAGGAAAACAATTTAAACCCCCTAAAATCAGGATCGCATACATGTTACAGAATTAAAATTAGAATCAACCACTATTATTAATAAACAACATCTTTTAAAACTTCAAGTCATCTTCGATAAGAAGAATCACGATTACTCTATTGACAAACCTGATTTACAACTAAATCTCAATAACAACTCTAACTCGAACCTTCTTCACCAATCCCCTAGATACCTTCTTTGACCTTTGGATAACTTAACCTTCTTACTCTTCGTCTAGCCTTAACTATCGAACTTGAATAACTTATCTTTAAGCCTTTTTGAAATGGTTATAAGAAAAGTAAGGGTGAGCAACAATACTCAGCAAGTACCAATGTAGCAACAACAATTTGAAATAGTTCATCAAGAGTTCAAAATCTCGGGGTAGTAATTAAAAAAAATTCACCAATCTTTGATTCAATTGAAACTAGGAAATCCAATCATTCAAAGGAATAATTGAATTGGACTTACATCATTTTACTAAAAACCTAAGGTTAGGATGTTGATCAGTCACGCACTAACCCCGAACATGGTATAGCCTTGTTCTTTATACTGGATCCAAGGCACACATTGGCCTATATTTGACAACGAATCTGGTTTGACCACGAATCTGGTCCACATATTTTTTTAAAATAATCCAATTCTAATAATTCAATTCAATAAAAAAATATTCTTAATTGAATAATAATCCACAGTTGTAAAAACATTTAAAAGCAGCATTGCATTTGATAATCAAATCTTTGCAACATATGTAAGAAAGGATTTAGGAACTTGTATAATAGGGTTCAAAATAAATATCACTTGAACGATAAGTGAAGATAGGGATACTTGCCTTAAATTCAATTCTCAACTCACAGCTCAGTCTCGTACTTTATACTTCACAATCTATACATATCAACTCCCCGATAACCTCTGACTATTGTTTATTTACACCACATCGTTGCTTTCTTAACTTGTTCCATATTCGCTTTGCGACACCATTCGACACAATACTATAATCACTAAATAGTCTATCAAGTTTAACTTATTATCGACAAATCCCGCATCTATAACCCTTCGCATCAACATGTCACGTACACGAATAAACCCTTAACACATAATCATTCTTTTACTCTATCACGACTATTCTATAAATCAATACGAGTTCAGACTATATCGAAAATCTGACATTATCTCCTCTATTTATTAGACTATCCCCCTGTTATTCCATTTCAATTAACAACCAATCATGACATCAATACTTATTTTGATGTCACATCAAATTAGATATCAATACGAACTTTGATGCTCACAACATCCCATACCGAAGTCAACATCAATCACCCCCTTCGATATTAACTACAAATTAAATATCCACACCAATCTTTTCACATATTTAAAATCACGCATAAACTCAAGAACAATTCAAAAATTCAAATTAAAATTTGGGAAAAACCCAAAACTCGCTTTTAAACGAATCTTAACCAACATCATGAAGTGTACATACAAAAATGATCCTCAAGAGCTCTATAATCATATTCTAACACCAAATCATTCAAATAATTGCTTAAAATTCAAAACTGAATTTAAAAGAATAATATGAAAATACGAAATTAAAAAATAATTAAGGAAGACTAATTTTGTACTAGTGCTTATTCGAAGACTTTGATACGGATACGATCGTCGAGAGCTTCGATTTGACTATTCATACGCCTCCATCGGATTCCAATAACGTCCTCAAATCCTCGTTTGATTGGGAAGAACACGAAGAACACTGTTCGCTTCTCTGGATAATTATATGATTTTACTGTATAATAATGTTTATCTGTATAAAGTAAGGCCCGGTGAAGGCTATTTATATTTACGAGAAATTAGGACCCAGTTGGATCATGTCGAATATAAAAATCCAATACTTAATAGCTAAGAATAAATACAACTGATCCAAACGGTCTCCGTTTTAGGATAAACATCAAAACCGGGTTTTTAAATACAGTTTTGGGGCTCAACGCTTTTGGTCGCATGTATTAAGAAAAGATAAGATAGTATTGCACGTACTATGAGAAGATAATATAATACTTTAATCAAAATATATTGGATAACTATCCAGATTGCACGTATATTAAGATGATAAAATAATATTTTAATACCGGTAAAACCGACCCAGAATCTTTACCGATAAAACCGTACTTCGAATTGAAAAACTCAAAACACGAAAAGTGTTTGAAATAATCAAATTAGGCTAGAAATCATTTTTGGGAAATATTTCGGTTTGTAGATTCCCGACACCGTTGAAGTTGCGGGTTTCTGAATAATTACAAATAATTTATATTTAATTAGAAAAATTATCAAATAATTCCACAAATCATTTATAAAATCCTATAAAAATCAATATTTCACTTGTAAAATATCTAAATAATATATGTCTCATTGCAAGAATATTAATAAACCAAATTCACAATTATGGCACATATAAACCACAATTATTCACTTATAACTTTACAGATTATCCATATATAATATTCGTAATTTGTTTTTTTACTGCTGATACGATCACAAACACATGTATCACTTAATCACATAACAATTATACTCACATAAATAATAAATCTGTATTTTACAAACAATATATGAACTTTGGTTTAGAAAGAAATTTACACATCGATAACACAATAACCCAGATAATATTTTGAAACTTATACAAGCTAGAATAAAATATTAAAGTTTATTCCTTTCTTTTTAGAAAAAATTAGTTTTATAATAATAAATAAATTTTGAAAAGTCTGGGTCATTATAATCTACCCTCCTTAAACTGATTCCGTCCTCGGAATCACAGAAAGAAAGAGAGGGTGCAATATGAGTTAATCCATATTACTCCACTCATCAATCATATACCAACTATTCACATTATCATAATAATAATCACTTAAGGTCAATCACAAGATTTATAGACTCACACAATTTAGAAATCCAGTATATTACAAGAGGTATCAAATTTTATACTAAAATTTGGTTACAAACACTCCTACAGATTTTAACTTACATAGCGTTTGTTTTTACACTTGTATAGCGTTTTAAAACGCTATCCGAGCCAGCGCTATGCAAGTGCAACTAACTTGGATAACACTTTTTTTTTGTGCTATCTAAGCGCATTACTTACATAGCACTTACAAAAACGCTATGTAAATAAGCGGTATGCAAGTGAACTATTACAATAACCCTTACATAAACGTTATCCAAGTCCTTTGTATTACATACAATATTTCTTGCATAACTCGTAGGAAACGCTATGCAAGTAGTCTTATCTTTTTAAAAAAAAATGCTTGTCTGGCTTTTTTCATAATCCTAATTTCAATATTATTATGCCATTTTATTTGCTGGTATTCCTTAAAATGGTTTAAAATTTATAAAAAATAAATAAAAACTTGAAGATGCATCATGTAAATCATAATTTCAACAAAAATTAGAATAACTCAGAGTTCCAAATATCAACAACTTCTATAAATCTTATCAAGGTCCACAAGGCACAAGCCAAATCTTCTCAATTGATTCTTATAATGAATAATAAAAGTACAGTACATACATTAAAACAAAACATAAAGAACTACTTCTTTTACAATTGCCTTCTAAAAGTCTGATCACACAAGTACCCTGCTTCTAGCAGAGCATTTTTATCTGGATAGGTCTTCAATATCCGGGAACAGGTAAACTATATACAAAAAAATTGTAAATAACTTAGATCATATAAAATAATACACATAAGTTTACTAATAGCAGTTTAACAAACAAGGGCATATAAGTGTGTGTATGCCACACCGAATTTACAGAATTAAAAATCAAATCATGGACAAAAAAATATATTCACATGAGGGAACATGAGACAGTACCATTAAATATTTAGATGCTTAAATTGAGCGCCCAGATTGTATTAGTTTTGACAAAAAATTACATATCCCTCTTTCTTTACACTGGTTCAGTCAACTATACATACTCACTACTATAAAATGCATAACAGAAGATGGTAAGTAAGGCTTTAGCGAGAGTGGAACATATATGACTTATAATAATTGTAAAGTAGAACCACTCTGACATATTACACAAAATGACTCAATACGTCCAACATTTTCAAGACAGAAAGTACTAAAATTTACCATCTTGGATTGTCAGCTCTACTGCATCAGCTTTTGATTATGCGAAAACTCCAAACACCCTAAAGATACATAACAAAAGTTGGATTTTTTATCAGGGTAGAACAGATATAAATCCAAGTTATAGAACAGAATTTTTTATGAGCATAGAAAGTAAATAAGTCATGTTAACTAGAAAATAAAAAAATTCAAGTCGCAAGTTCGATAAAAATAACACTATTAAACAAAAAGGATAAAAAGCAACTATCATTACTTGATAATTGAAATAGTCAATAATAGAGATTCGGGCCTTGCTAGAAGGAAGAAGAAAATACCTGGGAAATCTAGCTTTAAAATACAAAAAGTTGGAATCAATCAAATGATCTTGTTAGTAAAATCTATTTCGCCATTATTGTCACGAGGGTGTGTCTAGTACAAAGGCACTGCTTACCCAAGCATATAAACTGTGAGAATTTAGATTATCAGAGATCACAAAATCTAGTACAAAGTCACGAGGGTGTGTGTAGTACAAAGGTAAAAGGGTGTGTCTAGAACAAAATGTTGCATAAAAAGAATATATCAGAGATCACAAAATCTAGTACAAAGTCATGAGGGTGTGTCTAGTACAAAGTCTAGGACAAAGGTACAAGGGTGTGTCTAGAACAGAATGTTGCATAAAAATATTATATCGGAGATCATTCATATGTATAAGTAAAATGTAAATTAGTAACTATAGTTAAATTAATTTAAAACACAAAATCTTCAATTTCAAAATCAAAACCAATAAACCTCAATCAATGGAATTGCACTGGAAGACTCAGTGACTCACCCGGTGGATTTAAGTGAGAAAACTCAAGAAAGACTCAGTACTTTAACTACAACTATGAAAACTCTCGCTAAATTTGCTAACATGAAAGCTGAGAAAACTTTTATGGTCTGCAAGAATACTTATCTATATAATTTATCACAACTGAAAATCATATACGTTCTTTCAATTTCAAGAATTTAAAGCCAATATTAATAAAGGAATACAGAGGATATATAATAATCAATAATGTAAATGATATTACTTGTCTTAAATTCTTAAGAGTTCACATGCACCAGGCCTGGTTATACATGTATACTTGTTAATCATGCACAAAGCTAAAGAGGAGAAAATAAAAAGACTAAACTAAACTACTATACTCAAAATCACACACCTTACAAATTTAATCCATTATCCGATCAAAATAATTGAAATACTAATATTTTGATCTGTTAATAGCTACAAAATAAAAAAAAATCAACTTTACAGCATCAACAAATCTAAATCATCAAAATAGCAAAAATGACACATTATATACACTTAAATGAGAATCACTTCAAAACTATAGATACAAACTCTGAAACACAGATGTTACTTGAAATATAAAGATACAAATATTTATAGCTAGTTAAAAGAGATCATGATGATAAAGACCCATTAACTATACAATATCATGACCTTAATACTTGCAATTCACTTCTCGAATGTTGTCAAAACCAGAGAAAAATTCCAATAATAGTCGTTCCTTCAACCCAATTACCTTAATTGAGCATCTGAAACCCCTAAAATAAAAATCATAAGAGAGAAATTTAAAACCCTAATTAACAGAATAAACTAATCAATATTAGTAGGATACGAAGACTCACAATCGATTTGAAGGAATCCCAAACTTTGCCCCCAAAGAAACACATATGCCCGAGAATAAAAATCTCCTCAACAGATTTGTTCGATTAGTCTCTTCAATTCAATTTTCTAGATACAGTGAAACGTCGGAGAAGAAAAAAAGATGGCAACAGTGTCTAATAAAAGAAAACGACGCAGTCTTAGTTTAATGTGTAACAAACTTAAAATAAATAAAATAGAAACTATAATTACTTAAAATATGTTATCTAACATAGCGCATTTTTGAAACGCTATACAATTTGTAGCTTAGGTAGCGCTTGCCATAAAAATGTTATGTAACTATTTTTATTTTATTTTATATTTTTTTCCCAATTTACTCTCAATATCTTAGACAGTGTTCTTTTAAGAAGAGCCACGTAATTATCGAACTTGCATAGCATATAAGAAAAATTGCTATACAAGTAGCGTATCCTAAGTTCAAATTTGTATTAGTGAAATTATATGACATGACTTTAGATAATATTATTGGTGAGATTTGTGTGAATGGAGGAGGTCCACTATTATTAAATGATTTGTAGCATGACATGTGACATTTGAGATCTATTTTGGTTACCAATTTGTTACCTATAGCATTATTCTTATCACTTTATTACAAATTGTCACTTATAATGCTTAACACTTGTGCAATTTTACATTTTTGTCTTTTTATACTATGTACTCAATTATTTTTTTGGATTTTATTTACTTTTTTAAGTTTTCAAATTTGTATAGTTTCAATAACATGACAAAATATTATACCCAATAATCATTCATGACATTTAAGTGCTTCGAATCACAACCATATACTCATCTTAAAAAAATATTATTATATTATTATATTTTATACATTGTCAGCCATGGCGAGGGGTACAAAATTTTCGTTATGACATAACAACACGTGAATGGTCTGTTTTAGCTGCAACAATTAGGTGGTATCACAGAACTACCACAACTCACACATGTGGATCCTTCAAACTCCAAGTGAATTGGATGAGTTTGGTGGTTCATGTATTACATTTGAAAATGTGGTGTCATGAGCTCGTCACAAACAACTATCAATTCATATCATAACCCTAAGAACTCCTAATAATTTTCTCATTGTGATAAATAATTGAGATAGACGGGGGATATCGAGGAAGGTCACCCCTTAATTTTTTAAGATGCTTTTAGATGAAAATTTGTAGTTAATAAATTTTCCTTGCTAGACATGTTAACCCGTTTTATTGCATTGATTCCTAGTGCAAAATTCTGGTTTGTAGATGACTAACACCAACTTGATCTTAGGTTAATCTTTTTAAACAAGTTGTCAAGTCCCTTCCAAAATAATAATAATTACACTAGAATCTTTCGATCTTAAATGTTGATAGTGGTTTTAAATATCTTCATCCTCTTATTACCAATGATGCTTAATTATATTAAAAAAATCCACTGTTGGGATGCAGACTTCTTCAATGCATCTAAGACTATAAACAAACCGAGCTGTTCGTGAATAGTTCAAGCTCGACTCGCTAAATTAAAGCTCAATTTGGCTCAGCTCGTAAGAGCTCGAGCTCGAATTCGAACAAAAAAGTGTTCTTTAAGATTAATGAGCTCGATCCGAACTCTAGCATGTTCGACTCGAGTTCGACTCGAGATCAGTTTCATATTAATAAAATCGGTTCGAAACTAAATAACTCGTGTTCGGATCGTTAAAGCTTGAAAAAAGTACATATAATATTTTTTCTTGTTTTCTTGTATTTATTCAAACCACCCCTTATTCCTTTAAGAAGCCATTTTAATATACAAATTTGTAATAAAATACAGCAAAATCGAACATTACAACATAAATCGATGTATAACAAAAGACATAAATAGAGAAATTAAAATATATAATCACACAAACACACATATATATATATATATATATCTTAATCAAATATATGCATCGTGAGAGATATAGAAAGAGGATAGATGATTATGGAGAATTAAGAAATGATAAATGATAATTTAAGATTGAGTCGAGATACGAACCTTAACTGAAGCAGCTTTAGCTTCACTGTGTTTTAGTTTTACACATTTAGGGATTAGGTTATAATAAATCAATATACTTTAGGTTGGTCTGGGCCTAATTTTCTTTCTTATATTGATAGTTATACTTGAGCCTTTATTTGTTAATAGTTGTACACTAGTGTGACTCAACTCATTAATGTTCGATAAGCTCAAGTTTGAGTCATTCACTAACAAGCTCGAGCTTGAACACAACTTTTATGCGATAAAGATGCTCAACTCGGTTCGTTAAGAAAAAAAGGTTAAGCTCGACTCATTTTCCTCAAAACTCGGCTTGACTTGGTTCGTTTACAAGCCTACTTGTATGTACTAATTCTTCTGTCTTAATAGATTCCCTTATAGATATAATATTATTTGATGTTTATAAGTTCTAATTAGTTAAATTTCCTTTAATTGCATTAGGGTTACATTTACCTTTGAATATCCCTTGTTTGATTGTGAAGCATTAATAACTATTAAATTTCTAGAAAAGAACTCACTTTAATTGTGTGTTACTAGTATTATTGATCAAAGATATTGACTTCAGTTATTCATTTTCGTTCTTTGTATTACCGTAAACGTGATATTTATTCGAATTATCATTTCTTTAATGCTAAAAATATTAATGAATTACCATATGATTTTAGATTACTTTTTTAAGATTAATAACATATATAGATGTTATTTTTTGTATTTGACTCACTATTTACGGACTACTGATGTTCTTGTCCTCGGAAGCCTCAAACCCGAATTGAAAAATTGGTTATATTTGTTTCCAAAGATTATTTTCATTTGCACAAAAATTTACAATATGACAACGTTGCATACGCAATCACTTGTAGCTTATAAGTATCAAGAACTCAAATTTACCTTATAAATACCAAGCTTCTTCCGTGCAAGATATGTTTGTCAACCTCGGGATGAATCAACGTAGTTAAAACAGTTTAAAAATTAAGTTCTTTTTTAGTTGCACAATACAAAACTAAGCTAAGAAAAAAATATACGTGAGCATATATTTTTAGTAAAAAGATCTTTGTTGTAAGTAATATAAATGGGAAAATTATGACACTGTGTATATTCATATTTTTAATATATTAGAAAGTGTATCCAAAAAAGGAAGAATAAAATATTTTCAACTTTTCGACCTTCAAAAAAAATACAGATAAATAAATAGTTAAGAAAAACACATTGTAAACTTTTTCGTGTGGTATATTACAACCAAGTGTGTTATTGATCAACTTGTTATTTCTTTATTCACTTCTACGTAGATTAATCAGAATTATGAGCGAATATTTACATGCATAACTTTGAGTAAATTACTTAGATCGATCAATAATAAAGCTTGGTGTAAGAGCTCCCCATCTTTCTGCATTTCATAATGTCCGTCCTATTTATAATAACAAGGAAATTACATGATACACATTGTGTTGACTTTAGTTAATACTATATAGCTATATTTGAAAAGTTATATAACAACTCACAAGAACATGCAGATCGGCCAATAATGAACTAAACACAAAGGTCAAAATGCAACATATATCAATGACCGTAATTAAAGGAGAAAAGATGAGATCACTTAGATATAGAGCAGCAGCTTTATCAAAATCAGCTGAGTCTCTAAATCCTCTAAAAAACTTGACGGTTCTTAAGAGATTATTTTTCTGTTATGGGTTGCAGGACTATCACTTTAAAGATCATACAACTCATAAAAACTCAGAGAAAATCGGTTCACATATATGACAGGGCAATTAACACCTCAGTTCACTAAAGAGATGAAATTTTAGGATTTCTTTTATTTTCCATTCGATCTCACTTCCTAGATATCCACATCTAACGTATGTATATCCAATAGAGTCTAATTATTATTAATATAGAATGATATAAATTTGTGGAATATTTTTAAAGAAGTTATATTCACATCATTTTTTCCTCTAAAAATGATAAAATCAGACACTTTCAATATTCACTAATAAATAAACAAGACATGAAAACATGTTACCATATTAAACTAATGTGCTCGATAAAAATTATAATAGTACAATATTTTCTATACTAAATGAACAAGTAGGCAAATACTAAGAAACTTGACATGTAGAATCAGCATATGGACTTGGGAAACATATATTGTAACTGATAAAAAAGAAATGAACCCATATCACATTTGAAAATCTAGAGATTTGAATAATTAAAAAAACAAAAAAAATGAACATTTAAAATCAAGATAACATGCATGAAGTAAAAACAAGTATTAACAAAATGGGTTATGGACATGACCCACAAACTAAGAACAAATGACCATCACAATTTATTGCATGAAAACATGTATGAGCCATCAACATTAATGAATTTATATATGCATGGCAAGATATAATTTGTAATAAATAATACGTTAACAAATAAAAAAAATTGAGAAAAGGATATGGAGATGCAGATGAGTGTCTAAAAGAGATATCACAAAAAGTGAACAATAATAGTAGTTTTGACAGACCACTTGATTTACTGTGAAGGTCAAAACATAAGCTAACTCGTGCAGAAGGAAAAAGGCTATGATATAATTGTTATAAGAGAGAATTGCATAATGCATTCCTTAAATTTGGCCGAAATTTAAAGTTGTATATATGTTTTGAATAATTGTAGATTGCATCCCATTATTTTAAAAAAACCCGTTTCACATTGCACACATTTTGTAATTTTTCGTCAAATATGACCGTTAACGTTAGTCAACGGGGTTAATTTAGTACATTCATAACTATAACATACTTACATCTTTGAGAAAATTGCATTTTGCATCCCTTAGTTTTGGTCCAAAATCAATATTATACACCTATTTTCAGAAATTGCAGTTTTCATCCCTTTTCTTTGAAACTCGGTACAAAAAGCAACCATTTCGCCTAATTTCCTTTATTGGGTAGGGGCAAAATAGGAATTTCATATTGAAAAATTAATTAACAAATATTTATTTGTTCTAAATTGTGTAAAAATTTGAATTTTACATATATTTTATATTTTTCAGCTTTTGAGTTGTAGTTTCAAACTAATTTTTATTACATGCTGGTAATTCCAAAACTTTATAATCCACTAAAATTAATTTAAATTACATGTATATTAAATTTTAATATTAAATTAGTTGCATCAATTTTTGTAAATAATGTGACGTTATTATTTTTTTTAGTGTAGGGGAAGAATTCATTATTATAAATATTTTTAGCCTTTTTCGAATTATAACTAAAAAAATTATTTAAATTTTATATTAAAATTCCTATTTTACCCTAATTATTTTAGTTGTATTGTCAAAGGGATGCATTTTGCATACGAACTGAAAGTTAGGGGTTGTAAGCTGCAATTACCATTCAAATACTAATATACCAATCTTAACCTTCAAACACTTAACGTTAGCCGTCATATTTAACGGAAAATTACAAAAGGGGTGCAACTTCAAACGGGTTTGAAAGTAATGTGATACAATCTGTAATTGTTCAAAATAGGTATACAACTTTTAATTTTGGCCAAAATTAAGGATGCATTCTGCAATTCTCTCGTGTTATAATAGTAAATTAACATTCTATTAGGTTAGATGTTTTCATAAAAGCAACTGTAGCTAATAAGCTTGAACTTAAGTAGGTAGTAAAACTAAATCAGGTGAAACTCATTAAGTAATATGTCGGTCTAAAATCATAAAGTGGTAGAAATTATTATCTTAAGAGAAACACTGAAAATGCATTGTGAAATTTTTAGAGTGTGTATATATATATAGAGAGAGTCTTACTCTAATGCAAATTATATTAAAATACAAATTACAAACTATACCTCCCACACACAATTACACATAATTCCGTCCATTTTTAATTGAATTTTTCCCGTCAATTAGTGAACTCTTTTTAAAATATAACTTCACTATATTTTTCTACATCATCGAAAAATCAGTATGAATATCATATTTGATATGTTTCGACGATAAATCACTAATTATGTCTACGAGAATCAATAAAAGTACTGGTTCTGGAATTAGTACTGATTTCAGTTTACTGATTCGGTAAGTTTAAATACTGATTTATCGTCAAAATATAGAAAATATGTTATGCAAATGAATATTAAATTTATACAACATACCCAACTGTCAACTACTAACCCAACTATTAGTCGAATATCTTATACATAAATTGGGACTAGTGGAATATCTTATACAGAAATTGGGATACCTAACAGTGGAGTATTAAATCAACTAAAATTGACCAATTTTTTTGAAAAAATGACAAAATCTTTCTGCATGAATTTTCTTTTCCTATGTCATCTTCTGCCAGAGACCAACAGCTATTCGTCATGTTTAATCTTAACCACAAAAAATTTATCCCAGGTAGTCTACTTCAAGCTCAGTCCCCCTGTATATATATAGTGACTATTGTCTTTAATATTTTGCTAAATTATTATTGTCTCTTTACATCATTTCTAGGCACTTCTCCAACTATCTAGACCTTTCCACATTTTCCCTTCAACTCACTTAAAATTTGACAATCTTCTCCACTCACACCATGTTTACAACCTGCTATAATCTCGTCAATGGCTACTCTTTGCACCAGTTCATGCACTTGTTCTTTTCCAAGCCAAAAGAATCACCTTTCTTCTTATGCATTTTCAAAGTCGTTTACATTTCCCTCCAAAGCCCACATTAAAAGATTCAAGTTTGCTGTCAAGTATGAAAAAACAGAGGACTCTGGTTCTTCAACTTCCTCATCATCTTCTGTCGTAATTTCGAAAACTGAAGAAAAGGAAGATACACCGAAGAAAGATTTGTTAGTCGATGGAGAGGGTGAAGTGGAAGTTGAGGAACAGCAAGAAATGGATTGGAAAACAGATGAAGAGTTCAAGAAATTTATGGGAAATCCTTCCATTGAAGCAGCTATAAAGCTTGAGAAGAAAAGGGCTGATAGGAAACTTAAAGAACTTGATAGAGAAAATAGTGATAATCCAGTTGTGGGATTACTGAAGAAAGTAGCAATTGATAGTTTGTCAAGGCAAAAACAGAGGCTGGAGAAAGCTGAAGAGGCTTTTAAGGCTCTTGATCTCAATAAGGTAATCGTAAATAAATTCATCAACCTCTTGCTAATTCGGATTCGGCTTTTTATTACCACTCTGGTTTGAATTTCTTTTATTTAAGCAGCTTTGCTTGATGGAAAATTGATTTTAGGAATTACATTTCTACTATATAAATGAATAGTGTGCATAGTTTGCAGTAATGCCATTCTTGTTCCTTAACTTTTTTTGTTGGCGAGAAAATTAACATACTCATGAGTGAAATTTAAGAACTACATACCAAGAATCCAAATGTGTCGAAACTTGGAAGCAAATACGATTAAGCTGCATCATATCTTATCTTATCTTATTTTAACATCATACAAATTGTATGAGGTTAAGTTAAATCAATCTGTTAAACGCAAAAGAGGTAGAAATGATTTGATGAATTGTATAACATAGACAGATTGTAAGTGTGTATCAAATTGATGAGAGATCATGCATACTGCATACACATGGAGTCGGCCTAATGACTACTGAGGCAGAGCACCGGGCTCCTACTGATAAAATGTTGCTAGATGCTTTTGATTTAAATTGTGGATAATATCATAGTTCACTGTAGTACCTTCTATTTTTTTCCTCTAATGAACAAATATCACATCTTTTGATTTTGTTGGGTGTTTTAAATGGCAGTTAAAGAGCTGTTTTGGATTCAATACTTTTTTCGCTAGGGATGTGAGGAGATTTGGGGATGGTGGGATTTTTATCGGAAATCTAAGAAAACCCGTTGAAGAAGTTATTCCGGTATTGGAGAAAAAGCTATCTGAAGCTGCTGGGAGGGAGGTTGTACTTTGGCTTATGGAGGAAAAAACTGATGACATTACCAAACAGGTAAATTCAGAAAGTGAAAGTCATCTTAAATGTTATAGCGGTTTTAATTGCATACATTGAACTGAAATAACTTCACTTGAAATTTAAGATCTCATTTCTGCTACCCCAGATTACAGTACTAATATATATACAAGGTAATATATTAAAATTCATAATTGGTTCTTGTAGAAAAAATCAAACTTTATTTAATGGCATATATAGGCCTAGCAAAAAAAAACTTCAAACACAACTGGGGGGAAAAGCCGTTGTACTATTTATTTTCAGATTTCCTGTAACAGTTGAATATTTTTATTCTGACTACGTACTTTATAATTGGAAGGTTTGTATGGTACAACCTAAAGCGGAAATCGACCTCCAATTTGAGTCAACCAGGCTGAGCACACCTTGGGGCTATCTTAGTTCTATAGCTTTAAGTGTCACAACGTTTGGAACAATAGCCTTGATGAGTGGCTTCTTTCTTAAACCTGATGCTACGTTCAACGATTACCTAGCTGATGTTGTCCCTCTCTTTGGCGGCTTCATAACGATTTTGGGAGTGTCAGAGGTGTGATCTCTTACTAGTTACTACTAACTAGTATTACTCTGTTCTGTTTCTTTTCTTTTTATAGCAGTGGCGAGTTGTGAGTTTTTTTTTCAAGATCATGAATTAGAACACTGGGAATTTTGAATAAATGAAACTCAAGCATTTCTGGTTAGCAGTAGCATACAATAGTTTAGGTAACACACATTTTTTTGTGAAGAGTAATGAACTGATTGCCTGGTTAATATTTATTGCAGATAGCCACAAGGATAACTGCAGCACGTTATGCTGTGAAATTGAGCCCGTCCTTTTTGGTGCCCTCCAATTGGACTGGATGCTTGGGAGTGATAAATAACTACGAGTCTTTACTGCCAAACAAGAAG
Organism: Apium graveolens; assembly: GCF_009905375.1. Taxonomy (NCBI): domain Eukaryota; kingdom Viridiplantae; phylum Streptophyta; class Magnoliopsida; order Apiales; family Apiaceae; genus Apium; species Apium graveolens. The sequence goes on from NC_133655.1 coordinate 2,524,948, forward strand.
GCTCTTTTTGATATTCCAGTAGCACGAACAGCCAGTGCATATCTGACATCTCTATTTCTTGCAGTGGCAGCTTTTGTAGCTGATGGTAGCTTTAACGGAGGTGATAATGCATTGTAAGAATTTAGCTACCCAATTATATATGGTTCCTTCTTGTAGTAAGTCAATTAGTAGTAGAGATTGTTATTTATATCCATCATCTGCATCGTGGAACTTCAATGCACATGTCCAGTATGTAAATACGGCATGTGTAGGCTTCTCTGGTCAGTTCACTTTTCCTATTACGGTTTTAAAGAGATCTATATCAGTTAAAGCTAAAACTTGCATTCATTTTGCAGGTATATAAGGCCTCAATTCTTTTTCAATAACCCTCTTCTTTCGTTCATCCAATTCGTAATAGGCCCGTACACGGATGACCTAGGGAACGTGTTACCTTATGCAGTTGAAGGTGTTGGAGTCCCCGTTGATCCGCTTGCTTTTGCTGGACTCTTAGGTCAGTGTTTTAGTCAGAGGTGTGCCTATGTGTAAGCGGGCACAGGTTCTAGTTATTAATAAGAGTAAATTACATAGTCTTGGCCGTATTTTACTCTGATTTTCAAAATAGTGGCCAAATTTTCAAATTTTCAAAACAGTGGCCAACTTTTCTTTCCGCCTTTCAAAAAAATGGCTGCCGTCAACTCCCGTTATTTAACGGTGCGAGAAAATACTTTAAATATATTATTTACGCTTTAAATATATTATTTATCGGTGAAAACTTAACGAGAGTTGACGACAACCATTTTTTTGAAAGGCGGGACAAAAAGTTGGCCATTATTTTGAAAATTTGAAAATTTGGCAACTATTTTGAAAATCAATGTTAACTGCGGTCACCCCTCTCTAATTTACTCTATTAATAATTATGACACTGTTTAGTAGACAGAGTAGATAGAAGTAATACTAATCAAAATATTTTGGAGTGCTAGATCTAAGCTTTAATTTTTCATTTATCTATTCATACAACCATTTAAATTTAAGCAAGATGAATACACGAGTTATAGTTTCGTTGAACTATAAAAAAACAGTACAACAGTCAGAAGTAAAGTTATATATTTAACTGAATTGGCTTTAGTTAATAGTTCTTCTGCTTGGTGAAGGAATGGTGGTAACGTCATTGAACTTGTTGCCATGTGGAAGACTTGAAGGTGGGCGCATTGCTCAATCCATGTTTGGAAGAAACACCGCCACTGTCTTATCTTTCGGGACTTCATTACTCCTTGGCATGGGTGGCCTCAGCGGGAGTGTTCTCTGTTTGGCATGGGGATTATTTGCAACATTCTTCAGGGGTGGAGAAGAGATACCAGCAAAAGATGAGATCACTCCACTGGGAGATGATCGATATGCTTGGGGTCTCGTACTCGGTCTCATATGTTTTCTTACACTTTTTCCGAATGGGGGAGGGACATTTTCTAGCTCATTCCTCAGTGCTCCATATTTCAGGGATGGTTTGTGAATAGAATTGTCTAATGTTGATATATATGTAGCTAATAGTTGTAACGAAGGCACATGGATCTGACCCTGGCCCGATGTTTCTTTGTTTCTCTTGTCAGTTAATATAAATATGAAAGTCACTTGCATGTATAAATATGAAAGTTTTCTATAATATCTCCAATAGACTCTTACGGCCTCTTAAAATCACTAAGTTTGTTTGGTTTGTGAGAGTTCAGATGTGTATATCACATTTTTCCAACTGAGTTGCTTATTTAGTGGTTATCTGGACTACAGATTTAGTTTGAATACACTTGATAATGCTTCTAACACAAATCACTCTCGTTTTACATAAGCAATGGCATCGGATTCGCCATCTGTTAACATATCAAGCCAATAAAAAAATCATAGTCGAGTTAATTTGTGAGCAAAGGACTATGCCCCTAATGTTTCTCACAAATTCCTTTACTAATTAACTTCTTTCAACGCCAAAGGACTATGTTATAGGATTTGATCAAAGATATTCATATCCAGATTATATACATCAAATAAACCAACACTTATCCAAGAAGCAAGCAAGTATTAAAATATTTTTCTCCCTCTCCCCTTAAACCTCCATTCGGCTTTTTATAAAACAAAAAAGAAACTCAAACTCAAATCTCAAGATCAAACCATGGATAAATGCTACAAATAATTCCTAAACTTCATCATCATCAAACTAAGGTAAGATAAATCTTTTATAGAATTTCCTTAAGGTTTTGATCTAGGTTTCTTAAGCACACCAAAGCCTTACCAAGCATCATCCATCAAGAAGAGAACCACCCAAGCTATCAGGAAAGGTATAAAACTCCATCCAAACTTTGTTTAAGCTTTAAGTTTCAAGAAACGTAAAGATCTTGGATGTAAACTTAATTTTGATGATTGTTTTGTTGATTTCTTCAATATTATGGTTAGTTAAATGCTAAAGTTGATGTTGTTGCCTCAAGAATTTGATGTTCTTGAGATTATTAAGTTGTTAAAATTTGGAATGATTATTGTTCGTTAGTAATTAGTAGTTTAGAGCCAAAATGAAACTCGGATCGTAAACGTAACGAAGTTAAAACGATCCAATCATGAAAGTAAGTTTTCTGCAGAAATACATAAAGTGTAAACTATATTTTCATGAAAACAAGACCTAATAATAATAGATATTGTTGTAAGGATCGTTTAGGGGCTTGAATCGTTTGATTTTGATTTACGGTTTAAAAGTTAGGTCCGTTTTAGTAAAAATGATTTACGTGAAAAAAACTGCTACGAATTATGAATTTTGGAAATATAAATGATCGACTTAAAATTATTCAAAAATCATGAAAATTTTAAAGAACGTATGAAATGGTGTATAATAACTGCCATAAAAATTTCAAGTGAAAATATGGATTTTTCAATTTTATAAAAATGTCGGAGCGGAGATCGAGCGAGTAAAATTTTTAAGAATCGCGAGAGGAGCCGAGTGGTAAAAATAAACGAGATTAATAGACATAAAGGATCGTGAAAAGAAAACGAATTTAATGAATACTCGTACTTTATTAAAATGACGAGAGTAAAGCGAGTCGTGGAAATCGATTATAAGCATTGCGTATTTACCAAGTGACGATAAATACGATTAGAATCTAACGGAACGATAATGTTCTTGATTATAGATTTTCGTACTAACTCGAGAGCTCCCTCCACCTCAAAACACCCCGACAATTTTACGAACCCTACTTCATATACTGTTATGTTGTGAAGAGTGTTTTACTGTCTTTCGTAGAAATGTCATATTTTTACATGATAGTAAAATATGAGATTTTACGTATTGATATTGATTGAGATTACGATGCATATATCGTAGAATATATTAACGCTACTGAATAAGTGTGATGTATAAATTATAATACCGAGAGCCGGTCAGCTTTTATAAATTATAAATCCGGGAATCATCTCGGATATGTTTTAGACGATTAAAAGTCCGTAATTACTTTATTCCAAGGGACTCGATGTCCTCTTGCGAAGTATTAATTACTTCATATTTATTTTAAAATGATTTTCAAAGATCGTATTCCCTTAACTCTATTTAATTACTCGAACAAATAATATTATTTCAGATATTCATTTAAGAAGGAAGAAGTATTCTCTAACTGTTATTTTATTTTAATATTTTATATTTATTAAAGATTAATTTAATTACTTAAACATAAATTGGTTGAGAAATATTAATTCAAATAATATTTTAAAAAATGGAATTATTCGAGGTTTAAATATTTCATTATTATTATTTAATTATTAAATATTTATTAAATGATTTAATTGATTTAAAAATCATTTTAATACTTTCGGATCATCGAAAATATTATCTTGACGTATTTTAAATATTTTAAATATTGTGTTAAAAAATACCCCCTTAAATATTTATCTGTTCGCAACGGTCAACCCACATTATCATAGTACTTCCTATGAAAATTCTCGGAAGTACATATATATACATATGAGATGAGTTGTGCCTATCAACAAAAAAAATGATTGAGGAACTTCGAATTAATTCTTGTTCCAAATTTACGATATTCCAGTAGCACGAACAACCAGTGCATATCTGACATATCTATTTCTCGCAGCGGTAGCTTTTGTAGCTGATGGTAGCTTTAACGGAGGTGATAATGCATTGTAAGCATTTAGCTACCCAATCATATGTGGTTCCTTCTTGTAGTAAGTCAATTTAATAGTAGAGAATGTTATTTATATCCATCCTCTGAATCGTGGAACTTCAATCATACAACATTTTTGCAATCATACAACTGTTTTTTTTTCGTTGTCTGAAAGGTAGTTTTTTCGTTGTCTATCCAACACTCGTGTGATCGAAGGTTGGACAACGGTTGTTTATACACTTGTAATAAGCGAGACTCAACAACGTTTTTTAATACTGGTTACAATCAAGAATTCACAACGGGTACTCTATACTAACCATTGTTAGGAAATTCTTTAAACAACTGTTTCTTTATTCAACTATCGTCTACCTAACTTAACAACAATGATTTTGTAGAAAAACCATTATTATTAACTTATTCGATATTTTCATAAACAACAGTTTATAAATTTCTTTTAACTAGTTAAAATTGTTGTCATTAATATTTTTTTAAAAAAGATAATGGTGTAAATGATTTAAACCATTGCAAAAAAATATGAAAAGACAACAGTTTTTTTTAAAAAAATATGTGCACTGAGACATACAACAGTTTTCATCATTTTTTAAGTGGGTTTCACACAACTGTTTACAAAATTAATCTCATTATTTAAAATAAATCAATTTTAAAATAAAATAATATTATAATAATTCAATTGTAATATGACAATTGAAATTTAATTTATAATACAAAGATTTTGTACAAGAATTACAACTATAACTTAAAATCTATTTCTAAACATGCTCATTAAGGTACACAATAACTAATTTGCAACATTCACACTAGTCAATCAATGCAGCCATCCTGTGTGGCCAGGTTTACTCTCCTGTGTTGGCACTCCTCCTCTGTCTATCACTCGTCTGTCTATCACTGATTTCCTTCTCTCTCTCGGTGCTTCCAACTCTCTTTTTGTACCCTTTCCTAGTCCGGCAGAATATGGGGACCAACTCTATGTAGGCTTGATGCACGGGTAAATTCAGTTGTGCCACTGCTGATTGTGGCTCGGGAACTATCGAATATGCTGACACTGGCGCAATTCCTCCAGCCACTCTAGCAGAGTTCACGCTAACCCTAAACCCTTTCATAAGAAATGAAGAAATATCCTACAGCTAGCGGAGATTATATGAACATTAAAGTCAGGCACCTACTTTACCATCTTTTCTTCATTTTATTCAGAGTTATTCATAAAAAAAAATAGATACTTAAGAAACTCACAACTGTCTTAAGCTCATGCCATTAGCCTAGATCTTTATAACCAGATCAGGGATATACTTACCTCACTAACAGAAAGAGATTGGGGCTGACCTGAGCTCCAGCACATGCCTTAACAAACTAGAACAAAAGAGTTCTTCTCTTCATTCCAGGCTAACAAAAGAAATTATGTAATAAACTTTTTAAGCTCGTGATATTTTAAATTCTTTTTTTGTCACTACTTAAACAAATTGTCATTGACTTTACATTAATCTTACTTCAAAACGAAGCAAAGGGATGAAGCTAGTGCTCACTTTGTATCATGTAAAGTATGTGAGCCATTATTCTGCTTTCATTGCTCATGTCAAGTTATCAACCGTGCACAATCAAATTTGATACATTAAAATAGTGCAAATTATGCATATAGTCTGTACATACCTAGAAATCATGGTCATTTCAAGAATCACAAAACTAGCACATGGTTAGGTTATAAATGGTCGGGGGAGGTATGTTTCTCACGCTATGTAGTCATACTATTTTATTGCATATATGATTTACAGTATTATATAGTTTACTATATAAGTATTATACAAGTATAGGCATATGTATATCATGCCTTTTCCAAAGAGATATAGATCATTAAACCTTGTTAGAGGATACAACGTATAGTCTGTATAAATTTTGAACCATAATAATTATGCAAGGGTAAATTTGGTATGCTAGGTTTATGGAGCCAAGTATCATACATGAACTTTAGTATTATTTACTCGAATATGCAATTATATTCCCCTTTTTTCAATAAAGTATTTTTTTATCGTAGGTAACCCGCAGCCGCTACCCTTCGGGTGCTCACTGGTTAAACCCTACGGGTTCACGTAATAGCCTGCAAACCACGTGAACCAAGGTAAACCGCATTTAAGCGACAGGCTCTGGCTCAGGAGGCATAATCATAAATTCTCCTCCCGTGGAATTCGAACCTTTGACCAAGAGGTTAGTTTTCCTATCTTTAACCAACTGAGCCAACCCTTGCGGGCCTCAATAAGGTATTTGCTTAGCACAAATTTTCACTCCGCTTCTTTAATTATTTCTTCAAGAAGACAATAGCTAGATGGTGAGTGATTGTTCAAGGGAACAGAATTTGAAAAAAAATATTAGAGAACCGGTCATCTTAGGCTCAGGCTCCTTCTCTTCACGATCGGCTACGGGATTCTTCTTGTTGACCTCACCAGCATCTTCCTGTTCTGTCTGTTTTTCGACATCAACGTTCTTCTCACCTTCAACAACAGGCTCTTCATATACCCTGAATAAATAAATGGAAATACGCATTTAAATAGCATTATAATTTTGTAACATAAAATACTAATTCAAATTTCGGAGCAGAGAATAAAGTCCTCAAGGAGCAATGTCATCAGTAGGAGTTCCCCAGTTACCGTGCCTGCACCATCATGCTTACTGAACTCATTTCTAAAAAACAACATTTAAATTATATATATACAATTATATATATCCAAAGTAAAGCCAAATACACAATTATATATATTCACACACAATTAAGCACTTCCTATAACTACCAATCCTAGGAACAGAGAAGTTGATTCCACATCCTGTACAAAAACAATTAAGTACAAATATCCAAAGTAAAGAGAACTGCTTAAATTATAATAACTATTACTATACTCCAACAATTAATCTCATCCTAACAACAAACAATACCAAGTAACCACAATTAGAATCTACCTTACCAAGAAAACTACACAAAATTTTCAACAAAATGAGCGTGTAAGCAACCAAAGATTTATGTAAAAAGCATTAAACACAAAAACAAACAAAACCCATTAACACTAACTAAAATGAGTCATCAAAGAATCAATCTTTATCTCATTTCCACATACCAACAAAAAAAATTGTTTGCTCTAAATTAGCAAGAAACAATAAAAGCCCATTTCAGATCCACACCCAAGAACTCAAATTGCATGTAAAATAGATAAGCGTTTAAAAAGACAAGCTTACCTAGGAGCACCAAAGGTAACAGAGCTAGGGTTTTTGAGAGAGAATTTCGGAGTCCTGAAACACCAACAAATCATGCTTTCATAGAGATAGGGGGAGAAAGGGAAAGAGAGCATCGACAGAGAAAAGACAACGGTAGAGAAATGACCGCCCAATAATTCACTACAGAAGCCATCACTATGTTTCAATTGAAGGCACGCAGATAAGGGGGAAAAGCAGTGGAGATAAGGGGGAGATAAGGGGGGAAATGAAATTTGGAGAAAGGGGGAAATGAAATTTAATGAGAGGGAATGGGAAAATTGGGTTAAAATGTGTAAATAGGTTAATAAATTTTTTAATTTAAAAATATTATTATTTAATTATATTTATCGTATTACAAATTAGTGTAAAAGAATTAACTAAAATTTTTTATTTAAAAATAACAATTATTTTTGTACTTGAATGTTTTTAATATTATATAATTACCTTGTAAATCGAGAACTAATCTCGTTATTTGCAGTGATACTTTTATTAGATTTTTCTAATCCTGACGTACAAGATGAATTTCAAATTTTTTAATTATTTTTTCATATGACTAAAATTGATATAACTTAACATCTGTACGGTTGGATCGTCGAAAAAGTCATTTTAAAAATTAATCTTGTAAATCAGGAACGAGTCTCGTTGTTGAGGGTGGTACTTTTACTGGATTTTTCTAATCCTGACATGCAAGATGAATTTCAAATTTGTTAATATATTTTTCATATAACTAAAATTGATATATCTTAACATCCGTACGGTTGAATCATCGAAAAATCATTTTAAAATTAATCATGTAAATCGGGAACGAGTTTCGTTGTTGGTAATGGTAGTTTTACTGGATTTTTCTAATCATGACGTGCAAGAGGAATTTGAAATTTTTTAATAATTTTTTCATATGACTAAAATTAATATATCTTAACATCCGTACGGTTGGATCGTCGAAAAAAATCATTTTAAAATTAATCTTTTAAATCGAGAACGAGTCTCATTGTCGGTAGGGGTACATTAACAGGATTTTTCTAATCCTGACATGCAAGATGGATTTCAAATTTTTTAATAATTTTTTCATATAACTAAAATTGATATATCTTAAAATCCGTATGATTGGATCGTCAAAAAAAATCATTTTAAAAATTAATTTTGTCAATCGGGAACGAGTCTCGTTGTTAGAAGGGGTACATTAACTGTATTTTTCTAATCCTAACATGCAAGATGAATTTCAAATTTTTTAATAATTTTTTAATATGACTAAAATTTATATATCTTAACATTCATACGGTTGGATCGTCGAAAAAATCATTTTAAAAATTAATCTTGTCAATCGGGAACGAGTCTCGTTGTCGGGAGGCGTACATTAACTGGTTTTTTCTAATCCTGACATGCAATATGAATTTCAAATTTGTTAATATATTTTTCATATGACTAAAATTGATATATCCTAACATCCGTAGAGTTGGATCGTCAAAAATTAATTTTAAAATTAATCTTGTAAATCGGGAACGAGTTTCGTTGTCGGTAGTGGCACTTTTACTGGATTTTTCTAATCCTGACGTGCAAGTTGAATTTTAAATTTTTTAATAATTTTTTCATATGACTAAAATTAATATATCTTAACATCAGTACGGTTGGATCGTCGAAAAAATCATTTTAAAAATTAATCTTGTCAATCGGGAATGAGTCACGTTGTCGGGAGGGGTACATTAACTGGATTTTTCTAATCCTGACATGCAAGATGAATTTCAAATTTGTTAATATATTTTTCATATGACTAAAATTGATATATCTTAACATCTGTATGGTTGGATCGGCGAAAAAATCATTTTAAAATTAATCTTGTAAATCAGGAATGAGTTTCGTTGTCGGTAGTGGTACTTTTACTGGATTTTTCTAATCTTGACGTGCAAGATGAATTTTAAATTTTTTAATATTTTTTTCATATGACTAAAATTAATATATCTTAACATCAATACGGTTGGATCATCGAAAAAATCATTTTAAAAATTAATCTTGTCAATCGGGAACGAGTCTCGTTGTTAGGAGGGGTATATTAACTAGATTTTTCTAATCCTGACATGCAAGATGAATTTCAAATTTTTTAATAATTTTTTCATACGACTAAAATTGATATATCTTAACATCCGTATGGTTGGATCATCGAAAAAATAATTTTAAAAATTAATCTTGTCAATCGGGAACGAGTCTCATTGTCGGGAGGGGTAAATTAACTGGATTTTTCTAATCCTGACATGAAAGATGAATTTCAAATTTTTTAATAATTTTTTCGTATGACTAAAATTAATATATCTTAACATCCGTACGGTTGGATCGTCGAAAAAATAATTTTAAAAATTAATTTATCAATCGGGAACGAGTCTCGTTGTTGGGAGGGGTACATTAACTGGATTTTTCTAATCATGACATGCAAGATGAATTTCAAATTTTTTAATAATTTTTTAATATGACTAAAATTGATATATCTTAACATCCGTATGGTTGGATCGTCGAAAAAATCAATTTAAAAATTAATCTTATCAATCGGGAACGAGTCTCGTTGTCGGGAGGGGTACATTAACTGGATTTTTCTAATCCTGACATGCAAGATGAATTTCAAATTTTTTAATAATTTTTTCATATGACTAAAATTGATATATCTTAACATCCATATGATTCGATCGTCGAAAAAATCATTTAAAAATTTAACTTGTTAACCGGGAATCTCATTTTATACATTAATACTTTTACAATGGTTTCCTTGAAACACCATTGTGTAAAGATAAACTAAGACAACACTTTTTTTATTATAAAACCGTTGTTTAAGCAAATCAGCTTTTTTCAATCTAACGGCTAATATCTAATCTCATTTCAATCAAGGGCAGTCATTCCGACACTTCTGCAATCCGAGTAAAATGTTTACAACCTATCATCAGGTGCCACCTCATCAGGTGGTGCCCATTGAAATTATAAAATAACTATTTTAGACAACTGTTTTATTCCGTTGTATGAAGGTATCTAAGACAACCCTTCTAAAAACTGTTGTATGAATTACACAACGTAATATCTAAAAGCTTGTATGATAGCAACTAAGACAACACTTTTGTTTTAACATAAAACCGTTGTATTAGAATATCATCTATTTTTTGATCTAGCGGCCCATATCAAATCTTATATCAATGAAGGGCTCTCATTTCGCCACCTCATCAATCCTTGTGAATGATTTACCACCTATCACGTGCTGCCACCTCAATACGTGGTACCCACTAAAATTCCTCAGATAACTGTTTTATTCCGTTGTTTGATGGTTTAGAGGACAACCTTTTTGAAAAACTGTTGTCTGAATTACACAATGTAATGTCAAAACTGTTGTCTTTTATCCCTATACGTTAACATAGTAACAACGGTTTGTAATCGTTGTGTTAAAGATCTACAACAACACTATATTTAAAAAACCGTTGTCTAACTCGATGAGATGATACAACTTGTACAACAGTTTAAAAAAGATGGATATCCGTTGTTTGTTCTAGAGCTCACACAACTGTTTTTTCTGTAAAATCAATTCACCGTTGTATGATTTTTTAGGACGACCATTTTTTTTAACCATTGTATGTCAAGTGTTGTCTGATTGCAAATTTCTTGTAGTGAATGCACATGTCCAGTATGTAAATACGGCATGTGTAAGCTTTCATGATCAGTTCACTTTTCCTTTTATGGTTTAAAAGAGATCAATATCAGTTAAAGCTAAAACTTGTATTCATTTTGCAGGTATATAAGGCCTCAATTCTTTTTCAATAACCCTCTTCTTTCGTTCATCCAATTCGTAATAGGCCCGTACACGGATGACCTAGGGAACGTGTTACCTTATGCAGTTGAAGGTGTTGGAGTCCCCGTTGATCCGCTTGCTTTTGCTGGACTCTTAGGTCAGTTTTAAGTCAGAGGCGTGCCTATGTGTAAGCGGGCCTAGTTATTAATGATTATGACACTGTTTAGTAGATAGAGTAGATAGAGGTAATGCTAATCAAAATATTTTGGAGTACTAGATCTAAGATTTAATTTTTCATTTATCTATTCATACAACATGGATCCATTTAAAATTTAAGCGAGATGATTACACGAGTTATGGTTTCGTTGAACTATAAGAAACAGTACAACAGTCACAATAAAGTTATATATTTAAATGAATTGGCTTTACGTAATAGTTCTTCTACTTGGTGAAGGAATGGTGGTAACATCATTGAACTTGTTGCCATATGGAAGACTTGAAGGTGGGCGCATTGCTCAGTCCATGTTTGGAAGAAACACCGCCAGTCTCTTATCTTTCGGGACTTCATTACTCCTTGGCATCGGTGGCCTCAGCGGGAGTGTTCTCTGTTTGGCATGGGGATTATTCGCAACATTCTTCAGGGGTGGAGAAGAGATACCAGCAAAAGATGAGATCACTCCACTGGGAGATGATCGATATGCTTGGGGTCTCGTACTCGGTCTCAAATGTTTTCTTACACTTTTTCCGAATGGGGGAGGGACATTTTCTAGCTCATTCCTCACTGCTCCTTATTTCAGGGATGGTGTGTGAATAGAATCGTCTAATATTGATATATATGTAGCTAATAGTTGTAACAAAGGCACATGGATGTGACCCTGGCCCAACGTTTCTTTGTTTCACTTGTCAGTTGTCTCTGTATATATCAAAGTTTTCTATAGGATTTCCAAAGTTTCTTTTGTTTCACTTGTAAGCTCTGTTATAAAAGTCGCCCGATTTTTCAAAAATCGCCGATAAATCGCTGAAAAATCAGTCAAAAATATTTGTACGATTTGACCGATTTCTGATAAATCGCCGATAAATCATCCAATTTTTTAAAAATCATCCGATTTTTTAAAAATCATCCGATAAATCATAAATCGATATCTCTACCGAATAGTTCCAATTTGCGAAATCTGTAACACTGCTTGTAAGTATAAATATGAAAGTTTTTTATAGCATCTCCAATAGACTCTAACGGGCTGTTGAAATCACTAGGTTTGCTTGGTTCGTGAGTTCATATGTGTATATCACATTTTTCCAAATGAGTTACTTATTAAGTGGTTATCTCGACTAAAGATTTAGTTTCAATACACTTGATAAAAGTAATCAAATGCGTCACAATAAAAAACTCCTCTCAAGCCTAAGAATACATTCCCTGCATAACAAATAAAATTGGCGAATTGATAAATGTAAACATCTATGATGGCCGCTTGATATACCACTATCTTTTTACATAAGCATTGGCATCGGTTTCCGCATCTGCTAACATACACTACACCATATAAGGGCTATTGCAACACCAAGAAAGTGTAGTATAAGACCCCAAATATGTTACAATAGAAGTTTTTGCAATGTTTTTGCTAAAATTCAGTGTTGCATTTGCTACCGTTGCAATAGACCCCTGTAGCAACATTTTTTGGAGTTATTGCAACATTTTCAAAGTATTACAATAATCATTTTGCTGCAACACTTTCCTCTATTTTAGTAACACATTTATGATATTGCAATAGACCTCTGCAACATTTTTTTGTAACATTTATTGGGGTAAAAGTGTTGCAAGAAAAATTTATTGCAACACTTAGCTGCAACATTTTTTTGCATATTGTAATGCTTTTTAATTTTTAGCAACATTTATCTACAACACATAGTTTTCTATTGTAATAATTTCACATTATATTAGAATCACATATGTGCTAACACTTTTCATTATTCCATATTTTACTATCACGTTTTATTTTTCATATAATATCACAAAATTATACGAAAAAAGCATCCACATTCCAAATTTTTCTTACTATCGAATCGAACAAAATAAATACTAATACATCCCAAACAAAGTCGGCTTATTCTACATCATCCTACATCTAGTACTTGAGTCTAAAGCCCAAACATATAATGGCAAATATTCAATAACTTTCACTATTGGCTACAGCTCCCGTGTAAAATTTTAATACAGGCTGAATTGCATTTCAACATAGGAACTTGTATGTCGTTCCCATTCACTTGGCTTCTGTTTCCTTTTCCGACAAGAACCTGTACATGTTTATATATTGAAATTTTGAATTCTTTATGTGCAAGATGCTCAGCTGGTCTTACAAGTCTTTTCCATGGGAGCCTTCCATATTGTTCACAAGCTTTGTGCAGGCCTGCAAGTTCTCGTGGGACAGCTAGGGAGAGTGCACCACTACCTTTTAGAGCAGCATTTCCATCATACATATTCTACAGGAAGGAAACAAAATCACAAAACTTAACAAGTAAAAATGAGTTTCTCAACAGAACTAAAACATGAATATCGATTGTTGCTATATAATTTTGTAATCTCATAAATTATAACTGAGATTTTGTTTCACATTAATGTACATCATATAATTAGTGAGGTTGAATCATTAAAAATGTACATATTACTCCATTATCAATTATCATTACTTTAAATAAAGCCATAACAACAAATTTTCAAGGATACATTTATCCATAATTTTATGTGTGATATGCACTTGCCTTAAGAATGTTATGCGTTAGAGCTGACGGGCCTCTGGATGAGAAACTTGGGATTACACATGTTGGTGTATAATGAACAGATATTTCTGACTTTAATATTATTGCAGTTGGAATCCTGTAAAACTTATTCTGATTAATAAGTTGCTACAAAATAGAAACTGTATATGTAATCAACAATATTTTCTTACCTATCTGACTGTATAAAAGAGAGAATCGCATTTCCTTCCCTGAAACTTACTGCAGTAAGCGGATAAGCCAGATCGGAATAGTCAGTGTTTGGTTCCAGATATAAGTCACCATCTACCAATACCACTCCAAGTCGACCTAAGTTCATAATATTCATTGCCTTTCCAAATGCTTCTTCATCCTTATTGAAGCATAAAACAATTTTCCCTTTAACCTTGCTTGCATCTAATGAACCTGATTGACAGTTTCTGAAGACATCCCAGATATTTAGTAAGGAAAAACTGAGTGTGCATGTATTGATGGCCCAAAGAGTATATTTGTTTTACCTTGATGCACAGTCCTCAGATCCATTAACTTTGGCCAAGACACCATCAATCAGGATTATATACTTGTCAGCAGGATTGGAGCTGAAACTTGGGAAAAGCCTGTGCACCAAAAAAAATGTAAATAAATTTAGATCATATGCAAATAATATTTGGAATAGCTAGTAGCAGTTCAAAATCAACAAAGTGAAGATAGTGAATTCAGTTAAAATTCCGGCTTAAACGATTATATACTATACAAATATTTATCTTGTTCCTTCCTTAAAAAAGAATCAATATTGATTTAATTCCATTTTATATCTTTTCTAAAGGTATGCATAACATAATTTGAAGCTGATCCACTAATAGGGAATAAATCAAACTGACTTATCACTTAAACACATATCAGATACACAAATTTTGCTAACCCAGCTATTTCAAGTTAAAATCAGGATATTTTAGTTGTTAACATATTGGTCCCATTACACATTGTAAACTCAAAAGGGCATATATAAACAGAACACTTATTCATCCCCGCCTCCCATGTGTTCATTTCCTAGAACCAGTTTGGAAGATTTTATACGATAAGTATTACTAGGTGAAGGCAACAGACTGGTTTATGAGAGAAATCCTTTTCCGAGATGATATGTTTACATTCTAATGAGTTACTATAGCATAAGAGGACTTTTTTTATCAAAGGCTATCAGGTTTTTACCCATTGTACGCTGCTATATTATTATAGCAAAAAGTTTATATTCATATTGAACTATCAATTTTTTTTTGAAAACAATTCATATTGAACTATTGTTTATATTATTTAGCTAGCATTGCATTAATATTGTTTTAATTACCCTCAAATTACCTACTAATGTCTTTTTATCAGTATTAGAAAGGCTTTAATTTGCTAGATGATTTTCACTAACTGAAACTATTGTAGTTGCTCTGTATCTTATTAAACTACCATTTAAGGATATGTGGATGACGATTTCGCAGTTTCTTACATCGAGCAGCACAAGAAGCACGTTAGAGTAAAGGATTAAGATAACTAAGAATACAGATATACCATCTACTATTTTCTACATTTGAAAGTCCTTTTCTAATCTTTTATTCAGTCACTTTTATATTTTTCTTATGTCGGATCAGATGGTTAATTTCTCCTTCAATATGCACATGGGAATCAAAAGACTTGCATTAATTCAACTACCATCATGTAGATTCATAGTTAATTTATTTTTGGAAAATAGTCTATTCATTGTCATTTTTATCATGTCATTGTAATTAACTTTGACAAGAAATGTGAATTCTAACACATCCAAGTGAAAAAACAGAGAACCAAATAAAGCATAACTGTTGTGAATTGACTGTCACATGGTCAAATATGTAATAGTAGGGCTAAACTTAGGTGTAGAATTTTTACAATTTGTATTAATTGCATGTCTCCTTTCACTTGCTATAAATATAGCTTGAATCAGTGAATGAAAAATGCACCTAGCGATTCTTTCTCTGCTTCTCATATTGCTCTCTCTCCGGTTAAATATATTAGTTATTTAGCAACTCTTTTATTATTATAACCAGTATTTTATAACACGTTATCAGCACGAAGCCTTGTCGAAACTGAGAGGTATAATTTTAATTTAAATATGCATATATATGAGTAGACGTGGTTACACCCTCTACATATAATTTTTATATATCTATGACCGAAGTAGACGTGGTTATACCCTCTACTAATAATTTAAATATATATGGCCGGAGCACCGCCTATTAAAATTATTTTACGGTACCATTTAATTTTGGGTAATACCGAAGTATAGTGGGAACCTTAATTTATAAATTGCATAACTATCGGATAATAAGTTTTTGCCCCTAACTTACTTATGCAGGATTGTCCATTTTAATTTATTATTGGTCGGAGATAATCTGCATACGCAGACGTCCGTATGGCGGGTGAAAATCCATTTGTCATTTTATATATAAATTTATTTATAATATCAATGATAATAATGATATATACATTGATTATTGCGTATTTATTAACGCACCCGATTAACTAGGATTTTATGTAATATTTACATTGATGAATTAAAATTTGATAATTTTTCGTGTTAATTCAGATTTAGTATGACAAATATTACAAACTTGTCGTTCGTTGCCTTGGACATTTCTGGCGATAATTATTTATCATGGGTATAAGATGTAAAGTTGCACTTGGGTTCAAAGAAATTAAGCGATACAATAAAGGCAGAAAATAAATCCACAGCCGAAGAAAACTTTACCTCTATAATTTTTCTCCGACACCACATGCATGAAGATTTCAAATCTGAGTACTTAGAAGTCGAGGATCCCTTTATTTTATTGGAAAATCTAAAGGATAGGTTCGATCATCAGAAACTAGTTTATCTACCTGCAGCTGAAAATGATTGGGCTAATTTAAGACTTCAGGATTTTAAGAGTGTCCGAGCATATAGCTTTGCTTTGTTCAAAATAAGTTCTAGGCTTATTATTTGTGGTGAGAAAGTTACTAGAAAAAAAAATCGATAAAACACTATCAACTTTTCACCCCAACAATATCAACTTAGCAGAGATGTACAGGGAGCGCAAATTTACTAAGTTCGGGGATCTTCTATCAACTCTCCTCGTTACTGAAAAGAATCATGAATTGGTGATTAAGAATAATCCATCCCGTCCAACAGGATCTGCCCCATTACCTGAAGTAAATAACATGTCATTCCAGCAGAATGTACGTGGAAAAGGGTATAGAGGTGGACGGGGCCAAGGGCGGTACCGTGGACGAGGTCGGAGCCACGGGCATTTTCGTCCATATAACAACTCTGGTCACCGGAAGTGGCAATCTGAATCACAGAGTAAAAGAAAGGCACCACGAGGAGGAAAAACTGAAAATGTTTGCTATAGGTGCGGCATGAATGGGCACTGGACACGTAATTGTCATACCCCAGATCATCTTGTTAAGTTATACCAATCTTCTCAAAAATCAAAAGAGAAAATGGTAGAAACAAATTTCGCCAACAATAACATAGATGATTTCCCGAGAATCACAATTGGAGGAATAAGCATTAATGATCCGAATGAACCTAACGAAACTCCCATATGGGAGGCTGAAGATTAGTTTCATATAATTATTATAGTAGTGTGTATTGTGTGCTTTATTTTGTTTGAACTATGTAGTGTGTTATGTTCTTATCAAATAAATTATATTTCTTAATTATATACAAAATGGACTCTGAAGATATATGCATTGCTGATTATGGTACAACTCATATGATTCTACAGAACCAAAAGTATTTTACCCAAATAACCAAAACCAAAGCTCAAGTCGGAATGATTTCTGGCGTATCTAATATAATCGAAGGTTTTGGAAAAGCTAGTTTTGTCCTACCTAACGGTAACCACATACACATTTCAAATGCATTATATTCTAGTAAGTCTACTAGAAATCTTCTTAGTTTTAAAGATATCCGACTCAACAATTTTCATATCAAAACTACCTTTGAGGCTGATAAAGAATATCTTCTTATTACTTCCGCTAATCCTAGCAACAAGAAAATCTTAGAAAAGTTTCACTCACTTTCCTCAGAATTATATATAATGAAAATTAAAACTATTGAGTCACACAATGTCGTTGCTTCCAAACTCGTAGATCCAAAATCTTTTACACTTTGGCATGAAAGATTAGGTCATCCTGGCGTCTCTATGATGCGTCGTATTATAGAGAATTCTAGTGGTCATCCTCTTAAAGATTTTAAAGTTCTTTCCAACAATGACCTTCCATGTTCAGCATGTTCTTTAGGAAAATTGATTACTCGACCATCCCCTACTAAAGTTTAGCTTGAAAGCCCAATTTTTTTAGAAATGATCCAAGGGGACATATGTGGACCTATACACCCATCATCTGGCCCATTTAGGTACTTCATGGTATTAATCGATGCCTCAACTAGATGCTCTCATATTTGTCTTCTCTCAACTCGTAATGATGCTTTTGCAAAACTACTTGCCCAAATAATCAAATTACGAGCTCAATTCCCAGATCATTGCATTAAGTCAATCCGTTTAGATAATGCCGGCGAATTCACATCTGCAACTTTTGTCGACTATTGCATGTCTGTAAGAATCTCAGTTGAACACTCAGTTCCTCATGTACATACATAAAATGGGTTAGCCGAGTCCTTTATCAAAAGACTCCAACTTATTGCAAGACCGCTGTTGTTGAAAGCAAAATTACCTACATCTATTTGGGGTCACGCAATACTTCATGCTGCTAATATTATTAGGATTAGACCAACTTCCTACAACCAACATTCTCCCCTATAACTGATACTTGGTCAAGTTCCTAATATTTCTCACTTCAAAATTTTCGGAAGTGTTGTATATGTGCTGATTGCTCCACCACAAAGATCGAAGATGGGAGCTCAAAGAAGAATAGATATCTACGTTGGTTTTGATTCCACATCTATAATTAGATATTTGGAGCCTCTAACCGGAGACCTATTTACCGCAAGATATGCAGATTGTCATTTTGACGAGTTTATGTTTCCTCCTTTAGGGGGAGATAAACATTTAAACAAGGTTAATCCTGATATAACATGGAATGCATCAGGATTATATTTTCTAGATCCACATACCGGTCAATGCAAACTTGAAGTTAAAAGAATTATTCATATACAAAATATCGCAAACCAAATGCCTGTCGTATTTAACGATTCTAGAAATATAACTAAATCTAAAATACCTGCAGTAAATACTCCAGCTAGAATATATATACCAATTCAAAAATCAGATACAAAAGAATTGGTTACAGAATCAAAGCCACGCCTGAAGCGTGGTAGATCAGTCGGTACAAAAGATGTTGCACCACGAAAAAGAAAAATAAAGAAAATTGCCCCTGAAGTGGCACATGCTCCAGAAGAAGTAAATACCCTTAAAGTGGTATTATCTCCTGAAGAGATTCCAGTCCCCGAAGATACGGGATTAAACAATCATGAAATTTCAATAAATTATGTGCATGATATGAAATTATGGGATCAAAGTAAAGCAATAATCGATGATGTATTTATGTATTCAGCAGCATTGGATGTAGACATAAATTCTGATCCTGAACCACAAAGTGTGGATGAATGCCATCGAAGAAAAGACTGGCCAAAATGGAAAGACGCAATCCAAGCAGAATTAAATTCATTGCGTAAAAGGGAAGTATTTGGACATGGTGTCCAAACACCAATCAGTGTGAGTCCTATTGGAAATCAATGCGTATTCATAAGAAAATGAAATGAAAAGAATGAAATTATCAGATATAAAGCCCGACTTGTAGCACAGGGGTTTTCTCAAAGGCCTGGCATTGATTATCAAGAGATATACTCGCCAGTGATGGATGGAATTACTTTTTGTTTTATATTAGGTATGGCATCTAAAGAAAAATTGGAAACACGCCTTATGGACATCGTTACTGCATACCTGTATGGTTCACTTGATCGTGAATTTTTTATGAAAATCCCAGAAGGGTTAAAAATGGATGAGTTCAAGAAACCTCGTCATAAATACTCCATTAAACTTCAGCGATCATTGTATGGACTTAAACAATCTGGTCGTATGTGGTATAACAGACTTAGTTGTTATTTACAAAAGAATGGGTATATTAGTAACCAAATTTCTTCATGTGTTTTTATCAAAAAATCACAATCTGGTTTTGTGATTTTTGCTGTATATGTGGATGATTTAAACCTTGTAGGAACATCTACAGAGGTTGATGAAGTTGTCATATACCTAAAGACAGAGTTTGAAATGAAAGATCTTGGAAGGACAAAATATTATTTTGGTATACAAGTCGAGCACTTGTCATCGGGAATTTTCCTCCACCAATCTACATATACATAAAAGGTTTTAAACAGATTTTACATGGATAAATCTCATCCATTAACTACTCCAATGGTGGTTAGATCTTTAGAGCCTGATAAAGATCCATTTCGACCATGAGAAGATGATGAAGAAGTTCTTGGTCCTGAAATCCCATATCTAGGTGCAATTGGTGCACTTATGTATCTTGCAAATAATACAAGGCCAAATATTGCTTTTGCTGTGAATTTATGGCTAGATTTAGCTCTGCTCCGATGGATAGACATTGGAATGAGATTAAACATATATTCCGTTATCTTCGGGGAACAACAGACTTTGGATTATTTTTCCCGAAAAACTCAACATCTCAGTTGATCGGATATGAAGATGCTGGATACTTGTCAGATCCTCATTTTGGCAAATCACACACTAGATATGTATTTACATATTGCGGTGCAGCCATTTCCTGGAAATCCACGAAGCAAACTACAGTAGCAACCTCAATAAATCACTTAGAACTAATTGTAATTCATGAAGCCAGTAGAGAATGTATTTGGTTGCGGTCTATCATCAAGAATATTCAAGAATCATGTGGATTTCCAGACATCACAAGAAGTCCTACTGTCATATTTGAGGACAACACTGCATGCATTGATCAACTCAAGGAAGGATATATCAAAGGGGACAGGAGGAAACACATTTCACCAAAATTCTTCTATACTCATTAGCTTCAAAAGAATGGTGAAATTGATGTAAAACAAGTTCGGTCATGTGACAACCTTGCTGATTTATTCACGGAATCATTACTGAATTCAACATTTGGGAAGTTACGACATAACATTGGAATGCGCCGACTCAAGAATTTGTTTCAACAAAATTCAGCGAATGATTAGTTTTTCCAAGGGGAGATTGTACTCTTTTTCCTTCGTTAAAGTTTTTATCCCACTGGGTTTTTTCTTTGACAAGGTTTTAACGAGGCAGTCTATGATCCATACCACAATGACAATCAAAGGGGAGTGTTGTGAATTGATTGTCACATGGTCAAATATGTAATAGTAGGGCTAAACTTAGGTGTAGAATTTTTATAATTTGTATTAATTGCATGTCTCCTTTCACTTGTTATAAATATAGCTTGAATCAGTGAATGAAAAATGCACCTAGCGATTCTTTCTTTGCTTCTTCTGCTTCTCATATTGCTCTCTCTCCGGTTAAATATAGTAGTTATTTAGCAGCTCTTTTATTACTATAACCAGTATTTTATAATAATAACACTATTGTAGAACTGACCTGATATGCATAGAACTTGATACATTTTCGTTATAGAAAAAAAATGTACAACCTTGAGCAACATACCTATATCATTAAAGCTCTTGGATTCAGGCCAACACCTGATAACCAAACAAATTTCTAAAAATTAATAATCTGAAAATTCTGAAAATCATAAAAACACAACAAAAAAATGAATGCACCTGAATCTACGACTCCAATTATAACATCCACTCATATATCAGTGGAATTCGTGAATGTAGAAGTAGCAAGCAGCTCCTGATTCTCGAGAAAAGACCACGACCTGGTGGTATGGAGTTTCAACATTCTGTTCTGAAACACAGATACTACTCCTGGTACTTGAGCTACCAGGTCAACTTCAGTTTCAGACATGTGAACAACAAATCCTGAAAATCCATATCAAAATTTTTTATTGTCTTTGACCAAAACCATATCTTAATTCCACTAATTGAAAAATTCTACTAATATAACCAAACACAGGAGCTTTAATCAAACAAAAATTAAGAATACATAATCCAATATATAATCAAAAACTTTCACTTGTATACATATATACACATAATAATCATTTATAACAAAAAATAAATGGGTAATCAAACTCTAATCGAAACTTGAATTGAATATTTACCCAAATCTTCGCTCAAATCAGTTCTGGGTTTTGGGGTTTTACTCTAATCGACTTTACCTAATCGACTTTACCTAATCGACTTTACCTAATCGACTTTACCTAATCGACTTTATGGAACAAGGAAATATGTATGGGATGAGTGACATAGATGATTGATTCAGATGGGTGAGAGATGGCTGAGATAGATGAGCGAGAGAGATGGGGGAGAAAGAGACAGTCGAGGTAAAGATGAGCGGCTTAGAGAGAGATTTGCGAGATAGAAATGTGTTGATTTCTAATATAAAATTTAATTTGAGTAAAAAAATATTTGGTGCCAATTGTTATCCCGCTCATTGAAAATTTTCAACTCCCGCTTACAAATTTCAGTCAATTGGATTAGAATGTAGCATGTATTGTAACACTTTTTTAAAAATATTGCAATTCTTTCAAATTATGAAAAAAACTTTTTGTTTGCAACGCTTTCATAATTTTTGCAGCACTTTTTAAAAGTGTTGCAATATACTAGCAACTTTTGTGGATATAGTAACACTTTATGCAACACAAATGCATATTGGGCTTGCAATAAGTCATATATGGTGTAGTGATATCAAGCAAATAAAATTATAGTTGAGCTATTTTGTGAGCAAGGGCTATGCCCCTAGTGTTTCTCATAAATTCCTTTATGGTCGGTTTGGATTCAATCATTTCATTTGAAATGATATATTTGGTCCAAATTTCCAGTTTGCATAAATATAGAATTTGGATTTGAATTTGGGCCAAATTCTACTCCCTTCCCTCCCATTTGTTTAGACTTTTCTTTTTGTGATATTCTCTTCAATTGTTTATATTTCAAATTTTTTCAAAAATAGTAGAGTTTTTATAATTTTTATAATAACTACATCCACTACTTCCCTCCACTATATCCACTTTATACATATAATATTAATCGGTCCCACTACTTTACTCATTTTTTCAACTTTTCTCCACTACTTTTTAATTTTTTTAAACTCCGCGCCCAACCCAAATGTAAACATTTGGGAGGGACGAAGGGAGTACTAATTAAAAAGAGAGCCCAAAAGTGAGAATTTCAAATTACTATTTTGTACTTGACATTTGGAATTAAAAATACCCAAATACTAACCTAAATATTGGGACACTCCCCTCTCCCTCCAAGTCTCTCTCTCTTCCAATTTCGTTACTTCACGAGGTATGTATGTATCCATATGCATATAACATTTAATTAATTTAAATTGTATCACACACATAATTAGTTCGAAGGAGAAATCAGCTTCAGCTTAGAGTTAAGTAAAAATATTTTTAACCTTGATATTTTACTTTTGTTGATTTGTACCCTGTTTATGACAACTAGGTTTGATGATTAAGTTTTTTGATGTAGTATCTTGAATTGAATTAATATTATTATTAAGAGTGAAAATGTGAAAGAAGTTTGTGATGAAAAAATAAGTTTTTATTATTAAGAGCTTCATTGTTACAAACCTTTTTTATTTTGAAAATATATGTTTGAAACCATGACCGCTTAGATCTATTAGTTTACAATTATTATTTCTTCAGTTTCTATTTCTAGTTTTGCAAGTTCAGGAGACAAGAAAGACAACCGATGATTCAACCAACTAGTCAGCAGCCAAATGCTCAAGCTTTCCAGGCTTATTTTAACCACCTGATGAGTGATCTCACATATGTTGTTTTTAACTTGATTATTGTATTGTAGCCGTGTATACATTTATGCGTTTGTAATATTTTGGTGGGTATTAGGTTCTTGCCACTTGCAAAATTATACTTTATTTAGACCTTGGTATTGGATTTGACATAAGTTCCTAAAGTTAAGAAGATTTTCGTAAATTGTGATATTGGTGATGCAGCTCAGAATTCCTAGGGTCTGGATGCAGAAGTTAACGAGTCGGCATTGATTACTGGCATCTGGACTTGATTGTTTTGACGATGATAACTTTTGATGACTGTTTAATCCTGCCCAGTCTGCTACAATGTCTGCACAAATGAGATTAGAAGATGAAATTTAGTGTCCTGTAAATCTTGTAATATGGAGGAAGAAGAAATTAGTGATGTTTTTGTTGCAGAAACAGGTGGACCGAGGATCTGGAAGCTTGAGGAATTTTAATGATTCATGTTAATAGGTTTTAACGGAAGGACTGCAATAGGAAAAAAATCAAAAGTTGAATTACCTGTGAATTTACGTTTATAGTTCAGGGACCTAGAAAAAAAGTGTCTATAGTTCACAGACGTTACAATTAATTATCCTTTAATATTTTGTTACCGTATCATCTCATCCTATTTTTCCTCTTCTTGTCTTGGGGTATCTCTGCCTTTACCAATTTCTTGTTTGTCAATGGCGCGTTCAACCATTAATTTAGTTAATGCTTGAGATTTTTTTACCATTCAAAGCTTATACCTGATATAGCGCATTTTATCAATTTGCCACGACCCTTGTGAATATGCATTATTCTTTTCCAAAGTTAGTCTGTTAATAATTTAATCTCGTGTGCATGAAAATTTGACGGTATATTTCTTGAAGCAGTAGTCATGGCTAATGTAAACATTTCACCAGTGGAGTTGTTCAACTCTACTTCATGCAATACCCAGTACAAGAAATTTCATTATTACCAACGTCATATTTTGTTGGAAAGTCAAGAAAATCTTTTTGTAAATGAGATTCTTAACGGAATACCGACTGAACTGGATCGTCGGAGTAAACGTCGTCGGTAAGTAACTTGCTAGTCGATTTATGTAAAATTTTAACCAAAAAACTATTTGAATTTTGACAACCAAATATGTTGGTGTTAACACACTTTTTTACGATAATGAATCTTTTGTCAAAATATCTTGTTAATCAATTGTGATCACCTTCCTATTTATCATAGTTTCTAATATGATAACGTGCACAAGAATGAAATGTACAGAAACTTTAAAAATTTTATAATGAATTAAATGTATCGTACAAACATTAATTCTAACACAAAAAATCAATAGTACATACAACACTTTCAGGGGTCGTTTGGTTATAGAACACTGTCAGGGGTCGTTTGGTTCGCTAGGTGGTATTGGGTTGAAATAAGGAATCGGGTTAAGCTGGTATAGGTTTGCAACTTGATACTTAATATTACCTGTTTAGTTCAAAAATACGATGAGAATGATAACCTTACACTACAAGAAAACAGGGTAAAACCGACTGGACATAACCGATCGACGTCGATTTGATCACCTTAAAACTGACTGACGTCAGTGGTCGGTTATATGCCAACTAAACGACACTGTATCGATGACGTGGTACACATAAATTAAACCGACCATAGACAGGTGGTCGGTTTTACTGAAAAAAAATGACACCGTTTTGCTGATGTCTCACTTTTAAAACGGACCACATGTAGGTGGTCGGTTATATCCACAAATTCAGCAGGTTAAAACGGACCATATATGGTGGTCGGTTTTGTAGAATAATATAAAATTAATTTAAAGTACAAAAAAAAGTACCCGTTACAGAGAAAACGGTGTCGTTTTATTATTCTACCTAAAACCGACCGCTGACGGTCGGTTTTAACCTATTTTTTTTAATTTTTTTGTTATATCCCTCATTTTTTGATTTTGGGCAAAAAGTTAAAAAAATAGAGGATTGAAGCGGAGGAGATTCAGAAAATTGCAAGTTATTTCCATATTTTGTAATAATGTGTGTGTGTTTATGTTGGTGTATGTATTAAATGTTGTTGTATGTATTTAATGTTTTTATTTTTTTTATATAATGTTTGTTGTGAGAATTGAAGTTTGGTAGTAGATAATTTGTAAGTTAGTTTCATTTATTGTAATTATAGTGTGTGTGTGTGTTTTATGAAATACATGAATAACTATGAGATTAATAATAAATTATTAGTTAAACATATATTTTTTTTAATTTTAAAAAATATTATTGTAGATGGAAACCATTGATCGGAGTTGGATTGGTAATCAATTGCAAAGCGATAAAATTTCATTGACCCCGGAATATAGAATTGGTGCAGAATTTTTTTTAAAATTTGCTAGCGAAAATGGAATGGAAGATGGTACAATGAAGTGTTCGTGTAAACGTTGTAAAAATTTGAATTGGTTAAAGATTGATGATGTTAGATTTCATTTGCTCGCTAAAGGGATGCTTGAGGGTTATACTGTGTGGACGTCGCACGGTGAAAAAGTAGGAAGAAAATGTAGTCAAACATCACATCACCGTTATTATGTTCGGGAACCTTCGAGAGTAGAAGAACTGGTAGATTTGAATACGATGTTACATGATTTAGCCGATGAAAATTATCAATTTTATGAAACTATGGATACGGGAACTATGAATGTAGAAGAAGCTCCAAATGATAATGCTAAAAACTTGTACGAGGTTATTGTTGAAAATGGAGCACCTATTTATCCCAGCAATACAAAGTACATAAGATTAAGCTTTACAACCAAATTATTGGAATTCAAAAATAACTCGAATTGTAGTAATAAAGCTTTTGATAGTTATTATGCAATGAAAAAAATTATGAAGGATTCGAGGGTTGAATATGAAAAAATTGATTTATGTGAGAATGATTGTATGTTATTTTATGGAGATGACAAGGATAAAGTTGTGTGTGATATATGTGGTGAAGATCGTTATTAGGATGTTTCTAGGAAAGATGGTAAAAAAATAGAAAAAAAAATCTTAAGACATTTTCCTTTGATCCCTCGATTACAACGCTTATATATGTCGGCACATACATCCGATCACATGAGATGGCACAAAAATAGAGATGTGAAAGATGGAGAAATAAGTCATCCCGTGGTTGGAGAAGATTGGAAAAATTTTGACCGTAGGTATCCTTCATTTGCTCAAGAGATTGGTAACATAAGGCTCAGTCTTGCGACCGATGGTTTCAACCCTTTTGGCCCTACCGGGAAAAAAACATATAGTGTGTGGCCCGTGGTGATAGTTGTCTAAAATCTTCCACCATCGATGTGTATGAAAAAGCCTTATATGTTCATGACCGATATAGTTCCGGGTCCAAATAGTATTGGAAAAGATATTGACGTTTGTCTAAGGCCTCTCATCGATGAATTGAAGATATTGTGGAATACCGGGGTGAAGACATACGACCAATCTTTGAAACATAATTTTACAATGAGAGCGGCTATTATGTGGACAATTAGTGACTATCCCGCTATGAGTATGATAAGTGGGTGGTCGGGCAAAGGATAGATGTGATGTGAAGTGTGTCTTGGAAGCGTGGAAGGGTTTCAATTAAAATATTATGGAAAATGTAGTTTCTATGGCACAAACCGAATATTCCTTGTATCAAATGATCCACTCCGTCAAAAAAAGTAATTTGTTTGATAATGAAGAAAGAAAATTGTTTCGTGATCGTTCGTCCGATGAGGGTGTTAAGAAATTACTTGATGGTTTAGTTTTTCCACCAACCGGAAAGACTAATTCGAAGGTAATGAGTGTCGGATAAGGGGAAGAGGATCATTGGACTCATGTCCCAATCTTTTACGAACTCTTTTATTGGTCATCACATAGTTTACGATATTCAATTGACGTCATGCATACGTAAAAAAATGTTCTTGAAACCATTTTTTTTACTATTGTCAATGCGGCAAAGTCAAAAGATCATAAAAAAGCATGAGCGGATTGCAAGCATTTTGGGGTGTTACCACATTTGTGAATCGATGAGAAAGGAAAGTCACCTAAAGCACCTTATTCCCTTACTAGAAAACAACGTAAACTTTTGTGTGAATCGATTAGTTCACTAAAACTTTCGGATGGTTATTCCTCAAATATGTCACATTGGTACAATGTTGAGGAGTGTACATTTTATGGATTCAAATTGCACGATTGTCACATTTTTCTTCAAAAATTATTGCCTCTCGCAATTCGTGAACTTCTACCGGCGCCTATTGTCGATGCAATCACGACAATTTTTAACTTTTTCCAAGATTTATATTCATCCGTGGTTACAAAAACCGACTTGGAAATAATGGAAAAATCGGTTATCAAAGCGTTGTGTTAGTTGGAAATGATTTTTCCTCAAAGTTGATTTGATTCGATGGAAGACTTGGTTGTACATTTAGCCGAAGAAATTAGACTTGCTGGACCTGCTTTTTGGCATTGGATGTATCCGATTGAGCGTTTGTTGGGCAAATTAAAATGAAAAGTCGGTAATAAAGCAAGGGTTGATGGGTCAATTGTCAAACGATATATGGAGGAGGAGATTCTTAATATTTGTTCCTTTTATTTTGCCTCTGACACAATCCATAATAAGGTATGTCGTAACGAAGTTTTTTTTGATGTGCAAAATTCCGAGAATTTATAAGTGTTCAAATATCCAATTCAATCTCTTGGAAAGGAAGGAACTCGATACATGAGTGATGATGAACGAGAGTTAGCGGAAAAATTTGTTTTTTTAAACTCTCCTGAAGTTCAGCCTTATCTAATTTTTGTTAATGACACATGCATGGTTTTTGTTAATTTCTGTTTATATTTTAGGAAGTACCAAGATCGTGTTATGCGACAACCCGTGGAAACAACACCTCAAGATTTAGATCGTATTGTCAGAAGTCGATTTGAAACTTGGTTTAAACAAAAGGTATTTATCTATTTTTAATTTTCTTGATTTATTTTTGTTTTAAATTTTTATAATTACAACGTCTCATCGATTTGAATTGTTTTTAGGTTGTTAAAGATGAGATGGAAGGACCTCGTTTTAGGGACTTACTTGAAGGGCCGGTATTAAAAGTTATGACTTTTGAGACTTGTCAAGTTAATTTATATAAATTTTTAACAAAATTTGTATCCAGTTCTGGTATTGTTGTTAAAGGAAATTTGCATGGAAATAATCTTGATTATTATGGTCAACTACAAGAAATTATTAGACTTATTTATCAAGGATGAAATCATGTATATTTGTTCAAATGTATACGGTTTGATAGTGTTGGTAATGGTGTGAGGATTGATAAGAATTGTGTGATTACAATTGATATGAGTTCAAGATTGAAGTCAAATGAGATTTTTATTTTAGCTAGTCAAGCCTCTCAAGTATATTATGCTCCTAGTGTATTGGATCCAAAAGCGAAAATATATACGGTGGTCAAATCTAAAAGTCGCCCAATTGATGAATCTATCGTTGCACAAAATGATATAGAGGACGCTTTTCAGGAAGATAGATCCAATGCATCGACCTCGTTTTCGCTCTTTCTCGATTTTGCACAATATGGACAAATACCGTTTATTCGGCGTACAGAAGAAGAAGAAGACGAAGAAGGTGATTTTAAGGATGACGAAGATGAAAATGAAGGAGAAGAAGAAATAAGTGAAGGTGACAATGAGAATGATGATGATGACGAAGATGATGATGGTTTTGACGATTTTGAATAACGTCATTTGTATTTTAAAGATGATTTTTAGTAAATTTTGTAATGATTAGGATACTTTATTTATAAGTTATAGTAATTTTTTAATGGATTTGTGAATTTTTGGTTTTAATGCTAAATTTTTATGCGTTTACGTCCGGTTAGGGCCAAAAAATCATAATATTTGACCATAATATTTCCCAGAAAACCGAACGTCTCCTTGCCTAAAATCGACCACCTTCTTGATAAAACCGATCATCTCCTTAAAGGGGTGGTCGGTTATAGGAATTAAATTGGCTTCTGAAATAAAACCTACGGCTTTGCACATTTGACCTAGGTCGGTTTTAGCAGTCTTGGTTAAAGTACATTTTTAATACTTATTTTCAACGATCGAACCGTACGGATGTTAACTTCATGTCAAAATATGCTTATGCACAAAAAATTAGCACTTATGAACAAGTACCATTACGTTTTTATAAGTAAATTAACAAATTTATTAAAAATTAAAAAAAAATGAATTCGATGTGAAAAGTATAATTTAAAACGGTATATTTAACAATCGAACCGTACAGATGTTAAATTCATGTCAAAATATGCTTATGCACAAAAAAATAGCACATTTTAACGAGTACCATTACGTTTTTATAAGTAAATTAGCAAATTAAAAAAATGACAAATATAAAATACACATGATTGAACCGTATGGATGGACTAACGCGGTGAAAACGAACAAATGTATGAAAAATTAGGCTTTTTAAAAAACATTATAATCAAAATCATATGGAATATAATTATTTTAGTAAGTATGTCGGCATTCTATAGACATAATAAGTTGAACATACCATTCGATACTATAAGTATAATTTTAAAATTTATTTTTAATGATCGAATCGTAAGGATCTTAACTTCATGTCAAAATAGGTTAATGCACAAAAAAATAGCACATTTGAACGATCACAAATACGTTTTTATAAGAAAATTAGCAATTTTGATTGAAAAAGTGAAATAATTAATAAAAAATAAAAATTATGAAATACAAATGATTGAACGGTACGGATGGACCAATGTGGTAAAAATGAGAAAATGTACCAAAAATTAAGCTATTTAAATAATAATAATCATGTTTTTATAAGATTTTTTTAAATTTAGGGGTTTTTAACCCCTAAACCCTAAATTGATTCGAAGTTAATTATATGTTTTTTGTGTTTGTTAAAGTATTATTCTCACTTAAATTGATGTGTTTCACTTCAAATCAAACTTCATTGATTTTTTCGTTTTTATGTAAAGTTTTGCATTTAAAACATTCGTCGGTTATGTCAATTTGTTGAATATAGGTTAAAGTCATAATTTTTGGGTGTTTCGTCGGTTTGTTTACTTTTTTTTAGGGTTAATTTTTAGGGGTTTGCTCTCGTTAACACATAAAAGTACTCGAAATGGATAATTCTCACTCACTACAAGAAAACAAGTCTAAATACAACCGCACAAAGACAACCGACATCAAATTCAACCGTTTTCGGTTGAATTTAAGGGCGCGGCTAAATTCAACCGCATGCGGTCGTATTTATATACCGTCGTATTTACGCGGTCGAATTTAGTATTAATTACAACCGAATAAATAAAACCGTATTTATATACAACCGTATACGGTTGAGTTTAGGCGTGCTCCTAAATTCAACCGCATTCGGTCGAATTTAGCCTTTCTAATTACAACCGAATAAATACAACCGTATTTATATGCAACCGTATACAGTTGAGTTTAGCCGTGCTCCTAAATTCAACCGTATTTGGTCGAATTTAGCCTTGCCAAAAAATGGAGGGAATTTTCCCGCCAACGAATTATGTACTAAATTCCACCGATTTCGGTCGAATAATTTTTAAAAAACGCTGAATATTTTTTTTAAAAAATATATAATAAAATTTACAAGAAATTTATATTTTAGTTCTTGCAAAATGGATTATTATGGTAGTTAGATATTTATAGTTCAATTAATAATTATAGTTTGAGTTTCAATTTATTTTGTATTTATTTTAAATTATAATCCAACCATATGATATGAAAATTGTCAAAAAGAAAGTTTACGGAAAAATGTAAGTAATTTGAATATTTAAATTTTAACTATTTTTACAAATTGAATTTAGCGGGTGAGATCCTTACACTAAAGTAGTTCGACTAGTGTTTCTTAATAGTGTTTAGACTCATACTGATATTTTGATTTTTTCAAAACTTTTGTGAATGATCCAACCTTACAAATGTCAAAATCTATATATTTTAGTGATATCATAAACTTTTTAGAAAAAAAATAAATTTATTTGGTTTGCTATTTTAACAGTCAACAAGTAATTTGACCAGTATTTCTTAATAGTGTTTAGTCCCATATTAATGTTTAGATTTTTTTTAAAAAAATTTATGAATGATCCAAATATAAGGATAAGAATATCTATATATATTAGTGATATGATAAAAAGTTTAGAAAAAAATAAATTTATTTGGTTTGCTATTTTATCAGTCAACTAGTAGTTCGTCCCATATCGATGTTTCAATTTTTTAAAAAATGTTTGTGGATGATCCAACCTTACAAATGTCAAGAACTATATATTTGAGTGATATAAATAAAAAATTTAGAAAAAACTAAATGTATTTGGTTTGCTATTTTAACAGTTTGACTAGTATTTCTTACTAGTGTTTTGTGACATAACGATGTTTTATTTTTAAAAAAAAAGTTTATGAATGATCCAACCTTATAGATATCAAGATCTATATATTTTAGTGATATTATAATTTTTTTAGAAAAAATAAATGTATTTGGTTTGCTATTTTAACAGTGAACAAGTAGTTTGACTGGTACTTCTTATTAGTATTTAGTCTCATACCGATATTTCTAAAAATAGTGAGTTCTTAAAAATAAATATTAAAATTCAGAATATTATAATATTTGAGGAAAATATTATTAATATTTTTGTCCTATAAAAGTTAACAAATTATAAAATAATAATAATTATTATAATTATAAATATAATTATAATTAAAAAAATTAACACTCCTAAATTCGACCGGATACGATTGTATTTAGAGCCAAGTCAGCAATCCGCATGAATTATATCTAACGGACCAAATTTAACTACTATAACAACGATCCAACGGTTAGAGTTACATTTTATAATAAATATTTATCCACCAAAGCAAAATAAAATTATATATAAAAAGAAACTTAACCCTGAACCCCCCACTCCCCTTACATGTGCGGACCCCCCTATCCCTTCCCTTCCCAGACCTCCCCTTCCCAGACGTCTTCACTGATTCACCAATCGGCTTCGCATCCATCACAACTTTCTCCTCTTCTTTATTCTCCTCCTTTTCGCTTCCGAAAACTTCCTCTTTTTTCGGTTTCTTCTTCTCCGGAGTATTTTGTGTCTCTTCTTCTTCGTCTTCTTCATGAATTAGTTTGATTTGCTTGCGCTTCCGCTTGCTCCGGCGGTGATTGTCGTCGGAAGGAGGCGACGAAGATTATATCATAATTTTAGCGAAAATACCAAACTAGTAACTTGTGACATGGTTAATGTTAAACGAGGGTTCGCGATAATATAATGCCAGGAACATATGTATACATCGCTCCAAAGGTGATAAGACGTGAGCCTTACAATGAAAAAATGATATATATAGCTTTGGAGTTATATTTAACGAACTCATTAATGGTGAACATCCCTACATCGAGAAAGATTATGGTCCTTCGAGGGTACACATTTTAATTCCAAACAATTTTTTTAATCTGAAATTTTGTTCTTTTCCGGCTATTTGGATATTTTTCGGTTTCTGGCGAGTTTTTTTAAAAAAATTGTTGTGCATAAATTCAACCATATATGGTAGTATTTAGAATCTTATTTTTGACCAAATACGGTTGAATTTAATAATTGGGCGGGGTTTTTGAATTTTTTCATTAAATGTAATTATTTGGGCGGGATATTCGAATTTTATCTGAAAAATTAAATTTGACCGGAATCGGTTGTATTTAGCCGGTCATATTTAAGCGGTTGTATTTAGCCGCTTGTATTATTCGGTCGTATTTAGTACTAAATATAACCAGTTTACTAAATTTGACTCGAGCGAATACAACCGGTCCAAAAACCGATCATATTTAGCTAAATACAACAGAAAACGGTCGAATTTAGCTAAATACAACCATTTTTCCTCTGGTTATATTTACCCGTTTTTTTTATTATTAAATTGGATATTTTCACTTCCAATTGAAGTTCATATGATTTTTCAGTTTTCATGTAAAATTTTGAATGTAAAAGATTTGTCGGTTTTGTCAATTTGTTGAATATATGTATAAGTATAAATTTTAGGTTTTTTGTCGGTTTGTTTACATTTAAGTAGAAGTATAAATGTATTTTTAGGGTTAATTTGTAGGAGTTTGCTCTTGTAAACATGATCCGTACTCGAAAATGGATAAATATTGCACTTTATATGTGAGTTTGGAACTTTAATTTGTTGTATATATAAATTAAGTTGATTTAATGGTTTAATTTGCGTAATTAAACAATGCTCTAATTAGTTGTGTTTATTTTTATCGTTAATTTGTGAAATGGATACGTTTATATGCATTTTATAATCATTTTCTGTGATTTTAAATGCTTTTTTATGTGATTTTCAAATCATTTTCATGTAATGTGATTTACTAGCATATGTTTTATATGTAATGTGATTTAATATGCATTTTATGTGGTTTTATATGCATTTTTTATGTGATTTTAAATGTATCGTTAATATGTAAATTTATATGTATCTCTAAGTGATTTTAAATGCATTTTGATGTAATGTAATTTTAAATACATTTTGATATAATATGATTTTAAATACATATTGGCTAATATATTCTTATTATTTATTTTAGGATATTTTTGCTTGGTTGTTGACGTTGATGATGATTAGCCTCGTTGTTTTGGAAATGGCGAGGAAAGGGAAGGGAAAGGATGTTGAGAAGGATAAGGGGAAGAAGGATAAGGGCAAGGGCAAGGCCAAAGCCACTAGTACTACAAAGGGTAAGGGCAAGGCCAAGGGTAAGGGCAAAGGTAGCGTGCATTTGTGGGATGAGCCGACGGATTCAGATTCAGACCTGAATGATCCGACTCGGCACATAACAATTGCGGAGGAGCGAGAATGGCGAGGAAAGCGACCTCGATCACATTCGAGTAGCATATATGGAGAGAAACTGCCATTGAAGCCATATCGCATTGATATCTCCGATGGACAGTAAGTTAAGAAGTTTTTAAATTACATTATTCTTATATGTTTATATTTTTGGTTCATTGTTCAATATTTTTATGTGAATTGTTAATGTTTATTGTTTTCTTTTGTTTAAATATAGTATTGAAGATGATACGGCTAAGAAAACGCTTTTGGCTATGATTCGGGAGAAGTGGCCTCTTGGGCGTTACACTTATACCGATATCGAAGAACGTCACCCGGGTTGGTTGAATGCATGAGTCGAGGAGTTTCAAGTAAGTTAAAAATTCGTTTTTTTGTAATTGTCATTTATTTCTTGATTTTATAATGCATTTATCCTCGTTTTCTTTTTTTTGCAGTTTTAGAAATATTATAGGCATCTTAAGGGGCAAAGTCGTTCAAAAGCCCGAAAAATTGTGGAGATCACATTAAAGTGACAATAAAAAGGACTTTGAACCAGATTAAGAAGAGGGTGTAGCGAAAAGCAAGGGAGTAGGGCGTGAGCAAGTTGTCTTTGAAGCCACCTTATTGGTCCGTTCCTTTTTGGAAGGACCTTTTGGAGTATTGGGAGAAGAACGAAGGACACTTGCACCAGTCATCGGTTAGATCCGCCAACCGAAAACAAGTTGAAAGATTGCATAGTGCTGGTGCAAGGTCATTCAATAAAGTTTGGGAGGTAATATTATTATATTCCATCACACAAACATACATACATGTTCACCATATTTAATATAATTTACTAATTATTAGGACGTGCTAATATAAGTTATTTAATATTTTAAAAGGTAATGACGAAAAAAAATAAGAAAAAGCCGACGAGACTCGAGGTGTGGGATAAATGTCATAGGAAAGTTGGATCCGATCCAGAAAATCACGTCTACACTACACTGGCCGCCATGCGTATTGAGGTAATTTTTATATGCTTTTATGACCATTTTATATGATTTTAAATACATCTTTAATAAGTGAATTTTTATATATTTTCATGTGATTTTAAATGTAATTTTATATGCATTTTTATGTGATTTTAAATGCATCTTTAATAAGTGAATTTATATGTATTTTCATATGATTTTATATGCATTTTTATATGATTTTAAATGCATGTTTAATATGTGATTTTATACATATTTAATATGATTTTAAATGCATTTTTATGTGATTTTATATGCATTTTTATGTGATTTTAAATGCATCTTTAATATGTAATTTTATATGTATTTTAATGTGATTTTAAATGCATTTTTATGTTAATTTATATGCCTTTTTATGTGATTTTAAATGCATCGTTAATATGTGATTTTATATGAATTTATGTGATTTTAAGTGCATTTTTATATGTGATTTTATATATATTTTTATTTGATTTTAAATGCATTGTTAATTGTTTTAAATGAATTTGTAGGAACGATATGCCGCCATTCTGGAGCGCATGCCCGTAGAGGTTACACAAACGGGTGATCGGGATGAGCCGTGGGATTGGTGGATGGAAGCCTTGGAGGTCCCCCAAGGTTCAAAGCCGAAAAAGAATTATGTGGTGGGGTTCCTCAATGCTCGGGCCACCGATCTCTTGCCTACACTTGCTACCCGATACCGAGATTCCATACGGAATGAAGCCGGCTCATCCTCATCCGCTCCAACACAACGTGAAGCCATCCCCGATAATGTACATCTTGCCATCGTGAGGAATGTGCTTACGGAGATCCCTGCTAATCCAAATCGGTTTTCTCGCCAACTTTCCGATGTGGAGATAGCTACATTCGCACGTACCGCTCTCGAGGCCTCGGATCCATCTTCCGATCCTAGCCAAAGGTTGCAATGGAATAACCTTATCGGTGGTGAGATCGTGCATATCATGGGCTCCTTGATTGAAGATATCGTCCAAAAGACAGAAGCTCGTGTTACAAAGGTATAATTTTTGACCCTCTTGTTTATTTATTTGTTTTCAGTCACATGTAAATTTTGTTTCTTCTTTTTAACTAGTTCAATTAAACTTGTGTATCTAGGAAAACAATCGGCGTGCTATGGAAGAAAATAAGGATTACACGTCCGAGGATGAGACCTCCGATGATGAGGACTTTGATGATGGTGGCGGTGATGGCGGCGGTGATGGCGGTGGATCATCCGATGGTGATTTGTCGGATTAGTTTACATTGATCAGTTTTTAGACTATTATAATTTGCTACTTTGATGGTTATGGGATGTAAATTTAATACGTTGTGATGGTTTGATACTCTGTCGGTTATTTGAGATTGCTTATTATGTAATGATATGGTTTGATCCTCCGGTTATCGGAGTTTGTAAATGAGTTCGTTGGATTTAATTACTATTGTTTAATCATTCAATTTACTAGTTTGGTGGAATGATTTTGAGTAGTATAGGTTATTGATTGGATTGGAGATTTGGTTATGAATATTGTTTGGTTGTGAATATTGTTTGGTTGTTTGGTTGTTTGATTTGGTTTTGTATAGGGACTGCAGAAAAACCTGCAATTTTTTTTAAAATCAGACTTTAAAACCGACCGACAATAGATATAACCGACCACTTTTGACCATTACAAAAACCAGAAAACCGACCGTCAGGTGACATAACCGACCACCTTCTTCATAAAACCGATTGTCTTCTTTAGAGGGTGGTTGGTTCTAGGACGGTCGGTTATGACATTTAAGTCAGCTTCTGGTGTAAAACCGACCGATGTGCACACTTTGACAACGGTCGGTTATGAGTTCCAGTCAACTTTTTAAAAATAGACATAACCGACCACCAACGGTCGGTTATGACTCAGTGACGTGGTGACACGTGTGCACACGTGTAACCACGTGTACACAGTGACCCCATATTTCAGTAAAATGCCCAGGCACTTAACCGACCACAGTGTTGGTCGGTTATGAGGGTTAAACCCGACCAAAAGTCATAACCGACCAGGCTAAAACCGACCATGCCCTATGGTCGGTTTTATCCTGTTTTCTTGTTGTGTTACATGTTGTTTGGTTGATAAGCTAATTGGAATCAAAAATCAAAAGACACTTTATTATTTTTTTTGTTAATTTTTTATTTTAATATTAAAAACTAAAATTATACACTATCACTTGGTTTAATCATAATTATTAATAGAGCTTTATTAAAAAAAAATACATAAGGCTAAAAATACTTTTACAGAAATTCTATATTTTTTAAAAAAAATTGCAAAAAAAATGTTTTTGTGCAACTCGATTAAACGAGATGCAACCTTTGACAAATTTATGCAGCTCCATGTAACCCCATCTAACCTCAAATACAACAAAAAAAATCGATTCAATTACTTAAATGTCTGCTTGATTTTGGTTGATTCCATATTTTTGCAAAAATATTCAGAAAAGAGTAAAATTGCATAACAAAAACTAGGAAAATTAATATTTTTGGTAATTTCTCTTATTAAAAAATGAGATTATATATTTTAACCTAATATATAAGAAAATAAAATATACATTTACGTTTTGTATTCGTGAATATTGAAATTTGAGCTAAAAAAGAATCAAACTTTAGTTCAAAAGAAAGGAATGAGTCATGTGTGATAAATGATACAAAATGGTTTGGTTAGCCCATACTCACCTCTCCAAATGGGTTTGTAAAACCTATAACTCATGGATTTGAGCAATGGATTTTAGAATAAAAAATTACAACCAAACACATGGTATGGGTTTTATCCATTCCAACCCCATACCTCATACCCAATATTGTTGAACCAAACACCCTCTCAATACAGTCTTCTAAAACTTAGGACTTCATCAAAATATGTACATATTTTATACAAAACCGGTTCGCCCATTTGATAATGTTTCCAACCTTCATAGTTTCCCCAAACTAGAACTTACTCCTTTGCCACAAAACATTCTTGTACAACCTATATACAGAGGTTAACACATACCAGTATTGTTATATAATAAAGTACCAGAACAAAATTCCTAAATCCACTACCTAATTTAAAGCTACATAAGAAAAGTAAAGATACAAGCATGAATTAGTCAAGTACCTAATTTAAAGGCAAAAGTATTGAATCCAAGCCTCAACTTAAATTCTTAAATCACCTGCAAAATTGTAAATTTAACGGTTCAAAATTGTAAGCACCAAATTAAAAATTATAATAAATAAATGATAAGTGAACAGTAGTATTAACTAAAACTCAAGCCCCTTCTTCAGAATATAAAAGTCGAGACATGTGACTTCCGTATTTTTTTTCTACTTTCACTGCGTGACTCATCCTCATTGCTAACACAAATTAATGAGATTACTAATGTAAATTAAACCAAGTTAATCTGCTAATATATAAATATGAATGGTTGGAAAAATAAGACAATGTGAAGTAAATCGACAAAGTATGATATAAGCTAAGCATCACATAACAAATACAGAGAAAATAGCTAACCACGTCTAGTAGCACTTCCCATACATGTGAAATATTTAAATTCCAATTAACACAAATAATACCATTAGATGGATTAAACCCCAAAATTAACCTTCAGTTAAAAAAGGTTATATATAACAGTTGTATTTGGAGCCACGTCAATGATTCACGTGACTTATATCGACGGATGATAATATCGACCGATGATGATATCAATGGATGATGTATTCAGTATTTGTCACGTCAGTTGATCTTCGATAAGAAAAAGGAAACAGTAACTCAAGGCGGTGAAAGACTTTATCTTAGAAGCATTGTATTAGGTTTCCTTGTTAATAGAATAGGATTCCTTATATATTGTATAGTTGTGCTCTATATAAAGCACAGATTAGGTTCATGCTATAAGAATTGGAACATTGTTATATCTTTCGCATAACCTAGAAGCTCTCAAGGATATTAGTTCATCCTTTCGAGAGAGTACGTTTGTAATCAGTTTTTATCTGCTAATATAAAAATTGTTGATTCTGTTGAAGCTTTGTCGAATTGATTGTATTAACTGTATTTAACCCCCTCTATAGTTGATTAAGGGCCTAACAATTGTATCAGAGCTTGCTGTAGACGTACAAACAATTTAAGATATGAAAATCAATCAACAATGTCAGACAAAGAAGAAGAAACATAAAATCCAAAACCTCCACTCCCAGCCATATCACAGATTAGCAGCAACATGAGTCGGTATGAAGCAATCAAGGTGTGAATCCTGAAGATACATGAATATCCAATCTAGAAAGTCAGAATGGCCATGTGTTTGGAAGCCACATATCCTGAATATCTAAACAGGATTTATGATGGTACTCATAAACCGATAAAGGTAGTTGTTTCTCTTAGAGGAGAACTAGAGAAGATGATAGACAAAGACAGGAAGGACTATACTCCTGGAGATCTCTCATCTATTATGAAGGATGTTATGGTCAGACACATCCTGCACAGCAGTCTTGATAATGTTATGTACAATAGAGTCATTGAATGTAAGATGACAAAAGAGATATAGGATGTTTTAGAAGTAAAGTGTCAAGGTACAACCGCTATCAAGAAGAACAAGAGGACAATACTTACTCAAGAATACGAGCACATTACTAGAATAAAGACCTTAGACATCGGGTAAAAACCGATATCTATGTAAAAAATAGTGATGTCTTCGCGACTAATGTTAAAGATAGTTTTACATAGACATCGGTTTTTACCCGATGTCAAAAGGTACCTCAGACATCGGTTATATATGTAACCGTTGTAAGAATATGCAATTTAACATCGGTTCAAATATGTAACCGTTCTTATAGTTGTTCTATAACACCAGTTTTGATTAACTATATATTGTCAAAAGTCAATTCTAACATTAATTTTTTGTGGAACCGTCATTAATATTCATGTAATAGAGTTCTATAACATCAGTCTTTTTTAACATATATTTGGATTTTTACTGATATTTTTGGTAATATTAGACAATACATTAACCA
Organism: Apium graveolens; assembly: GCF_009905375.1. NCBI lineage: Eukaryota > Viridiplantae > Streptophyta > Magnoliopsida > Apiales > Apiaceae > Apium > Apium graveolens. The sequence continues at coordinate 2,565,572 of NC_133655.1, forward strand.
AAATATCAAAAAACTTAATTTCCAAAGCTGAACGAGTACATATTGAAATTATTACCCAATTGAATTCAAATCAATAAACAAAATAGCCTAGTTTGCACAAATACATCAATTGTTCTAAACAAACTATTACAATAAAGTATTGGCCTTGTTATAAATATTCTGTACTTCACAATATTCAAAAAAGCCTTGGATTTTTTTAGCTGCTGACTGTGATATGCCACCACCCCTTCCAGGATGTCCATTCTCAAATATCTAGAACCACAAGTTCAGACAACAATTCAATACTTAATCTCCTATCTAAGATTTTAACATATAAAAGGACAAAATATAGCCTTAGCCATAATATACTCACAATGGAAGCTCTGGGCAGCGACCTCTTTGGAAGATTCTTACTCGGCTGGATTCTTTACCATGTGCACGCTCAATCCCGACTCTAGATTTAGCAAGGCGTACTCCTGCCAACGAGAGCCAACTCATATCTCGAAGCATAAAATAGCACCATACCATATCAATTTGTAGAATTGGGGACATTATCCACCACCTAAAAGACAGGGAAAGAAAATAAATGAAACCAACACATTTTGTTAATAGGAATTTGTGATTCAACTCAAGTACAAAAATATAACTAAACAGACTCAAATGCAATAACGAGTCCCATAATTAGTAATCTTAGGAGCGAATAAAAACAGTCTCAGATTCTCAATTCTTAAACAATATTTTTCCAGGTGCCTATAATGTTCACAGATGTTTTTCACTTGAACATGTAAACTTGATATCAAGATTTTTATGCAAAAATTACATGCAATATGAAAATATTGCATGAAACTTATTACAGAAGCGCTATTCTTTTTAGGAATGACAATTCTAAATGAAGTGTTTACGGCAGAAGTGTTAAACTTTTCATAAATGATAACTTTAAGTAAAGAGTGGCTAACTCGCCTCAATGAGCTTCGGGTCACAGAAAGAAAAAGCCTCATGTACCATGAAAATTCAGCATTAGACAAAGTAACCTGTTTGGATTTCAAATAGAGTCCATGTACCTATCAGGTTATCACTTTCTACAACAGGTTTGAGCACCTAGATCATGATAATTGCAAGGGAAGAGTAAAGTAAACTCCAAAAACAGGATAAACAGAATAATACAGATACAGTAGACATGGATGGTAATCAACAAAATTCATGATTTTCTACAAAAGCATGGGAATTTAGCCACAAAATTTCAAGACTCACATACGATATGCATAAAATTATGTCGAAGTTGAATTAAACATGTTCTTCTAATTTGCAAAAATCCATTTTTCCAGAGAACCAAGAGGACCCTATCATCTATTTTTTCCTTCCTACCAATGAGAGAGTAAAACACACTGAAAATACCAATGAGAGAATAAAATATAATGGAAATTACCGTATGATGTTCCCTTGCTATGTTCTTACTATTAATATAACAGCTCTCTGCAGTGCACCTTTGTACTCCTTGCTAAGTTCTTTGTCCAAAGTTTTCTATCGCTCAATTGACATTAAATAACTCTGTTTCATTATTTCGGTGAGAAGTAACAGAATAGAACTACAAAGTAAAAGAGCAACCTACCTTTCCTAACACAGCACAACAATCACTGATCACATAACGACTTGGAGAATTATCAGTAGCATCTAATATAGCATCATATCTAAGAAAGTGAAGGAAATGCTATTTCCATTCTTCTAAATTAAAAACAAAGAAGAACCGTCACTGTAACACACACAAAAATGTAAAAGAACCATCTACAATAGACCATAACAAAATAAAATGATCAAGATAAAAAACCATTTAATTAATGTAGCCGCACCTTACTTGATTCCTACAAAACATCAATTAGAAATAGTACACAACCTAGAAATTAAACAAAAACTCTACCTGTCTGTGCAGATTATTAAGCTCCACAACATCGTGATCCAAAATACATAATAGACCTAGAAATAAACGTAACAACAACATGGTTACTTTAGGAAAAACATAATGTGGCCGCAAATACTAGAGTTAAAACATCGAAAATAACAATTACAAAACATTACCAACACCACAGGCGGTGAGATACAAAAGAGCACGCGAGCCCAAACCCCCACCACCAACCACCAATACCGCAGAATTCAACAGATTTGCCTGACTTGTATCCACAAAATAATTAGCATTGCCTTTAAAGCTCTAGTAAGTTCTACATATGTTGAAATAAGAACAAACAAACAACACAATCAAACTCGAGTCACTAACAAAATCAAGTAGAAAAAAAATAAAAATCGAAAAAGAAAACCACCAAGCTTTGTCAAGAAATTGAAGTTTCTCAAAAATGGGGTTGAATTAATCGTAGATACTCTTTAATTAGGGTTTTAATTCGGACTTCTTTCATAGACATGATAAGATGATGATGAAGAATTAAATATTAGTTACAGGGAGATGGTGAGAGAGAGAGATGTGAGAAGGGCGAGAGCGCACCAAGAGAGTGAGAGTTGTGCAAGAGACCAAAAGGAAGTGAGAGGAAAGAGGAAAGGGGGGAATAAATTTTTGGTTAAGAAGGGAGGGTGAAATAACTGTGAAATAAGAGGGGAAGTAAGTCCGAGTCTTTTTTTCAGTTTTTAAAATTAATCAGAGACATCGGCAATTATTTAAACCGATGTCGAAAAAAATTGAAAACGGTTATGTTTCAGAACGATGTCTAATTCATGTTTCTTATTTAAAAAAATAACTATTAACATCGGTTATTTTATTGACCAATGTCTAATAAACACAGTAACATCATTTTAGAAATAACTGATATCTAATATACCTTTGGCATCGGTTGTCTGAGCAATCGATGTATAAGGACCGATGTCTATTGACAGAATTTTAGTAGTTGCACTTTGACTCAAGGGACAATGAGTCCTTAACTGAGATCTATGACAGATTTCAGAAGTTGCTCAATGACTTATCCCTTGTCAATAAAGAATATAATTTAGAGGACTCAAACTTGAAGTTCCTACTTTCTCTTCCTGAAAAGTGGGATTTTAAAGTCACATCAATAAGGGATAACTATCAACTTGATGACACACCTCTAGATGAGATCTATGGAGTTCTGTAAATTTATGAACTAGAGATAGAGCAAAGAAGGAAGCTGAAAAGATCTAAATCTAGAATAGTTGCACTCAAGGTTGAAGAGAAGCCCAAGGAGAAAGCTAGGAGGAAAAGCTACTCTAAAGGGACAGTCATGATTGCAAAGTCAGATACTGAATAATCAAATTCTGATGATGACTCAAATATTGATAATGAATGAGATACGAACAGTGATCATGACAACAATGAAGACTTGGATCAAATGGCTGCCCTACTGATTTTCTAGAAAAGGTTCCAGATCCTCAAACTCTGATAAGAGGAACAACAGAAGAAATACTGATTGGAAGGAATCATGATCTGGAAAACCTGACAAGTCAAATGAGAGATGTTACAACTGCGATGGAATTGGACACTTTGCAGCTAACTGCAGAAAATCCAGAGCTGAGAAGAAACAAGATTTGGTCTCAAAGAAGAGAAACTATGATGATTCATCAGATTCAGATGATGGGATCAATTATGCTCTCATGTAAAATGTTGATGTTGAGGCTGGAAATGCTGAATTAAAGGTACCTCAGACTATTCTTGCTTTTGATACTGATGATATCTATGAATTAAGATCATTTGTTAAGACTTTGCATGTTAGTTATAGGGATCAAACCTTAGAGAATAATAGAATCAAGAGTGAAAACTCTGAGTTAAAGTAAATGAATGATTACCTAGAAATTGACCTGCTTTCCATGCCAAAAATTCAAAAAGAAAGAGATAATATTGTTTATGTTAAGGAAAAATTGTTAGAAAAACATGCCTATCTAGATAATGAGTTAGCTAAAGAAAGAGAAGTTATTAAACTTTGTACTAAGTCACGAAAGACAAGTCAAGAAATTTTAGAGAATGTCTGTTGGGGATCAGGATTAGGATATTCTGCTAGATCTAATTCTGATAAGAAAAGTGGAAAAGAAACTGAGAAAACCGAACCAATAAAAATTGATAGCAAGGTCAAACTGAAGAAGGTTCAAATAAAGACCATTAAGTTTAATCCACGTGCTAATACTGTTAAGTCAATCTACGAGGAAGGTAGAACCTCAGCACCCAGATCAAACTTAATTACTGATAAGAATGAACAAGTTCACATAAAATCAGTAAATATTGGTTCAATGACTCAGAAACAGCTTAAGCAAAAGCTGAAGGACTTACACATGAAAGACAAGAGAAAAAGGTCTAGGAAAAATAGGAATGGCAAGGTAGGTGTTAATAAGAATGGAAATTATGTAACTCCTCCTAATGCACCTAGAAAGACCTGTTCAAACTGTGGTAGCATAATCATCTTGCTAATTCATGCAGGAAGAATAAATAGATAAATGATATTCCTTCCAAATTAGAGTTTAGGAATAAAATAGTTAGTTATAAACCACAAAGTCCTTGTTTTTATTGTGGTAGTGTTTGACACTCTATTTGTACACGTAAATAGTATCACAGTTTGTATTATGATTATTATAAACTAAAACCCTCTTTAGTTAAAGAAAACTCTTGTTCTGCATGTATAAATACTGATAGTAAGAATGTGAACAAAAACTCTGATAAAAAGTCTTCTGCTACATATGTTAACAAACTTAAAAAGGCCAAAGGATCCAAGCAAGTATGGGTCCTTAAAAACACTAACTAATTCAAATTGTTGATTGCAGGGTAACATGAGAAATACTCTAGTCGTGGACAGTGGATGCTCAGGATACGTGACTGGTTATAAAATTCTGCTAACATAATTTGAGGAGAAGGCTGGCCCAAGCATTTCTTATGGAGATGGCAAGTTAGGAAAAATCTTATGATATGGCAAAATCAAAATTGGAAATGTCCTCATTGAAAATGTAGCTCTAATTGCAGGACTCAAGCATAATCTGATTAGTGTGAGTCAAATTTGTGTTAGAGGTTACCATGTCAACATCTATGAGGAGCATTGTGAAATTGTCAGCATGTCTGATGGCAAGATTGCATTGACTGGTGTAAGATATGGTAGTTTATATTAAGCCAGGTTCTTCACAAGTACTGATAAATCAGAAGTTTGTCTACTGAGTAAAGCATCTACGGAAGACAGCTGGAACTGGCATAAAAGACTTTCTCGCCTCAACTTCAACAATATCAATGAACTTTTGAGGAAAGATCTTGTGAGAGGATTTCCCAATGCAGTGTTTACTCCTGATGGCTTATGTGATTCATGCTAGAAAGCCAAGCAAAGGAAAACTTCATTTAAGAGTAAAACTGAATCCTCCGTTCTTGAACCATATCATCTACTTCATATTGATTTCTTTGGTCTAGTGAATATTATGTCAATTACCAAAAAAAAGTATGCACTCATAATTGTTGATGAATATACAAGATACACAAGGGTCTATTTTTTGCACACCAAGGATGAATCTCCATCCATTCTTCTTGATCATGTGAGGGAGTTGGAAAAAGGATCAACATACAAACTGAAGCTCATCAGAAGTGATAATGGAACCGAATTCAGGAATAGCTCTATGGAAGAGTTCTGCAAATCAATGGGATAAAACAAGAGTTTTCTGCTCTTGGAACTCCACAACAAAATGGAGTTGTTGAAAGAAAGAATAGAACTCTGATAGAAGCTGCAAGAACCATGCTAGAAGAAGCAAGATTGCCTACCTACTTCTGGGCTGAGGTTGTGCAAACTGCTTGCTTTACACAAAATGCAACCTTGATCAACAAGCATAGAAAAAATACCATTTGAGATGGTAATGGGAAAGAATTCAAATTTGAAATACTTTCATATTTTTGGTTGTAAGTGTTTTGTTCTCAAAACTCATCTGTAGCAGCTGACCAAGTTTGATCTAAAAGCTGATGAAGGAATCTTTATGGGATATCCATTGTTCATAAAAGCCTTCAGAGTTTACAATCTTAGAACAAGAACAGTCATGGAATCCATACATGTATCTTTTGATGACAAGAAGATAACAGGTCTAGAAGATGCAGATGACCATGATAGATTGAGATTTGAAAAATGAAGTACATTATGCTGAACTTTTAAGTCCTGATCCTGATACAGTAAATCTTGATATCACTCAAAGCTCTAAGGTTCCACAGAATAGTGGAAATTATTCTAACACTAAAGCATATGTTGAGGGGGTGCAACATGACTCAAATCCAAAGACTACTACAAGTAATTCAACTCAAGAAACATCAGTAGAAAAATCATCAGACTCATCTTCCTTAAACTCTCATAAGTCAAAGTCAAATACTGATAACAATGGGAACACTGATACAGGGGGAGCATCAGGAATAATAGTGGTACTAATCAAAGAAATAACATAGAGTTCATGGATCAAGGGGGATGTTCATCTTAAAGGAGTCAATCACTTCCATCTGCATAGAAGTGGTGTAAGAACAAGAAAAGACACTCAAAATGAATGTCTCTACCATTCTTTTCTATCTCAAACTGAACCTAAGAAGGTTGAAGAAGCTCTGCAAGATGCTGACTGGGTCACAGCAATGCAAGAGGAGCTCAGTGAATTTATAAGGAACAAAGTATGACTCTTGTGCCAAGAACAAAGAACAGATCTGTAGAAGGAATAAAGTGGGTGTTCAGAAACAAAACTGACAGTGAGGGAATTATCACAAGGAATAAAGCAAGACCGGTTGCAAAGGGTTACTCACAACAAGAAGGCATTGATTATGATGAGACATTTGCTCCAGTTGCAAGGCTTGAGGAAATTAAAATCTTTCTTACCTATGCTGCTCACAAGAAGTTTAAGGTGTTCCAAAATGGATGTGAAGAGTGCATTTTTAAATGGAGAACTCGAAGATGATGTTTATGTTGAACAACCTCCAGGGTTCATTGATCCAAAGTATCCAGATCATGTCTACTTACTGGATAAAGCACTCTATGGACTGAAGCAAGCTCCAAGGGCCCGTTATGAAACACTTGCTCTATTTCTTCTAGAGAGTGGTTTCATATGAGTTACAAATGAGAAAACTCTATATTATAAATAACATAGTAAGGACTTGTTATTAGTATAGATATATGTTGATGATATCATTTTTGGATCTACTAATGATAAACTCTGCGGGAAATTTGCAAAGCTAATGCAGTCCATGTATCAAATGATTATGATGGGATAATTGAGTTACTTTCTGGGGTTACAAGTTAAACTGACTGATGAAGGGATCTTTATAAATCCAGGAATTTACTCAAAATATTTGCTCAACTGCATCAACCCCCATGGCCACTGCAACCAAGTTAGATTTAAATATTGGTTCTTAGTAGATATAACTAACTACAGAGGTATGATTGGAATACTCCTATATCTGACTGCTAGTAGACCTGATATCATGTATGGTACCTGTCTCTGTACAAGGTTCCAAGTTGATCCTAGAGAACCTTATCTATTAGCTGTAAAGAGAATTTTTAAGTATCTCAAAGGCACTATGAATCTAGGATTATGGTATCCTAGAGATTCACACTTTAAGCTAATTGGATATTCAGATGCTGATTTTGCAGGATGCAAAATAGACAGGAAAAGCACTTCTGGAAGCTGCCAATTTCTAGGTGGCAGATTGGTTTCTTGGTATAGCAAGAAACAAAAGTTAATTTCCACATCAACTGCAGAAGCAAAATACATTACTGCAGGAACCTGTTGTGATCAGATTCTATGGATGAAAATCAGCTACTGGATTATAGGTTAGACTATTCTTCTTTTCCTATATATTATGATAATCAAAGTGTTATTGCAATGACAGGAAATCCAGTGCAACATTCAATGACTAAACACATCAGCATTAGGTACCATTTCATAAGGGAACATGTGGAAGCAGGTACATTGAAATTGGTCTTTGTTCCAACAGATCAGCAAGTAGCAGATATATTCACCAAGCCTCTATGTGAAGCTACTTTCACAAGATTGGTGAATGAATTGGGAATGATATTAGGACAATTCTCAAATTCTCATAATTAAGACTGCTGATATATTGAAGTATGGTATCTTATGATGTGTTAGGACTTGTTAGATGCTGATTATTGTGCTAAACGTTGGTGCCATGATAACATGCAATTATCTTCCCTGATCTTATGTGAAAACTGCATGTTGAACTACTTATTATGCATAAATTCTCTGTTATTAGTTAAACTTGTTTTGACTAATAGATTTTATCACTAGTTAATAAATTCTGATATTGGTCAAATCATTGTTGACTGATAAATCCTGATATTTGTGATTGCATACTGATAAAGGTCAAACTTTGATTGACTATTTTTATGAAGATATTGCTTTAGTCAGTATTGTAATTACAGGGTTGAAGTTAGCCACATATGGGTAATTTTTCATGGTTATAGATGTTTACATGTTGAGTAAGGATATGAAACACGTTCGTTTAAATGCATAACTTTATTCTCGGGAACTGTGCATGCAGTAACACACGTTTACATGATTACTTTTACAATCAATCGTATATTGCCACGTGTCCCATTAAACTGAATTGTGACTAAATTAGTGGAGAGAAGTGTCACATAAAATCAATTTTTGATTTTAGATAATACTTTACTTATTTTCATTATTCTCTCTTGAAAGGCATATGTCATAGCCTATTTATTTATTTGAGGATTTAACTCAACTCAAATAAAAATGTAACAAGTAAATAGTGGTTCTATCGTCAAAGAGATCTCTCAAAGTAACATATGTCAAAGGATTAAGAAACATTGTTCATCTACAGACTTGAGGAATTACTTCACTGGAAGAAGTTCAAGAAATTGATCAAGCCTTAGTGATATAAATCAAGCTTGTGGATTTAATCAAGTGTCAGAGATCTTGTGAGGGTATCAATTAATTACAGGGATTTAATCTGAAGAAAATCAAGTTATTAAAGTCAAGACATGAAGAAACGTCACGGAAGTTAGTCATTCATGAACCAGACAGTACATCGAATGTCAACATTGAAGTGGTGGAATTGATTCATAATTTTCAGTGATTTACAGAAGATTGTCAGAAGAGTGGTTGCTGTTCAAGAATAATATTAATTCTCTATTAATTAATTTAGTCATATAATTTAATTAAGAAAATAAATTATATCTGTAAAGATTAATTTATTGATTAATGGAATTAATTGGTTAATTAATTCTGAATTAATATTATGTATTTTCAGAATTGATTTTGAATTAATATTCAATATTAATTCAGCAAGACAAACATTTAAACTGGTATGACAATTCAATTGTCATACCGAAAGTCTTTTCAGTTCTTTTAAATTGTCATACCGAAAGTATCTCCAGCTCAAAGGATTGTCTTGCCGATAGTCTTGCCAGTTCATTCAATAGTCTCACCGGTTGTCTTACTAGATCAACAGATTGTCTTCCTAGTACAATTCAATTGGATTTATTGATTACTTAAGTGAAGAGAAGAAGATAATTCAAGACATTTACATTAAATATTCAACGAACTCAAGAACATGGAAAGAAAAGAAGCAGAGAACTTAATCTCAAATTGCTTTTAGCATTTGATCTTTTTATTTCAAAAATAGAAAAAGTTCATGTCGAATTTATTCTAGATTTGGAATAATTTATTTGAGATTAATCCCTTGTAAACCATACCGTTGTTGTAACACCTTTCAAGTTTAATAATAGTTTTATTTAACTTGAATTTTATTTCACTTTTTTATTCCGCATTATATTCGATTAAACGGTATAGTTTGTATTCAACCCCCCTTCTACAAATATATTGGGACCTAACAATTGGTATCAGAGCCTTCTGATTAACGAACAAATCAAGATCCTAGACTTTTGTGATTCTTCCACTCCTTGAATTTTTATTTACTCAAAAATTCATAATGACTACACAAAAAGTTGGAACCGTTAAAATTTCACTGTTCGATAAAGAAAATTATATTATGTAGAAGAAGAAGATGCTCTTGTTTTTACAAGTTACAAATCCCAAATATCTGGACATGTTAAAGAAGGGTCCGAAAATTCCGATGGTTATTGAACCAGAGGTTATAGAAGATGATGTTGTAAATACCAAAGCTAGAACCTATGTAAAAGATCCTGAGGATTTTTCTCCTGCTGAAAAAGAATAAGCCTCATTGGATGCCAGCCTTTAATTAATTTTAGTTGATTCCCTAGATCCCTTGATGAATAGACATGTGATGAACTGTAAAAATTCCAAACACATGTGGGAAACTATTGAGTTGATTAATGAAGGCACAGAGGAAGTTCAGGAGAACAAGTTAGAGATCCTAACCTTTGAGTATGAACATTTTAAATCCAATCCAGGAGAAGGAATTACTGAAGTGTTTGAGAGGTATAATGTATTGATCAACAACCTGAACATAAAAGAAAAATATTATTCAATCAGTGAGGTCAACAAAAAGTTCCTTTTAACACTCCCAACTCATCTTGAACATAGAATCACTGTCATAAGAGAAGAGAGAGATCTGAATGAGATTTCTTTGGAAAGGCTCTATGGTGTGCTAAAAACCTATGAGTTGGAGCAGATTCAGTAGAAGGAAGTCTACGGGAAAGGTAGAGTGGTCAGCACGTCTACTGCTCTAGTTGCTGAAGAACAACAATAACAACCACAACAACAACAACAATCTCAACAGTCAGAGAGAATGGTACAGTCTTCCAAGGCTGAGGAAAATATGATAGTAGCAGAATTTGATCCTCCTACTACAAATCAATCAGGAGATGAGTTTTACTCCTTGGAAGAACCGGAGCAATTGGAAGATGAGTCAATGGCACTGATTGTCATGAGATTCTCCAATCTCAGATTCAAGAGGAATCCCAAGTTCAAGTACAAGTCCAACTACAACAGATTCCAGAAAGGTGGATCTTCATCATCTAACACCAGCAGTGGTGGATACAAAACAGGGATGGTTGATCGGAGCACTATTCGATGCTTTAATTGCAATGAGTTGGGACACTTTGCCACATAATGCAGGAAGCCAAAGCAAGTAAGGAAGAACTCTTATGATTCTAATCAGAAGAGTAAATCTGAAAGGGCTTACCTGGCAAAGGGAAGGAGTTGGGATGATACTGACAGTGAAGATGAAGAATTTGGGAATCTTGCTCTTATGGCTATTGATGGAAATAATTCATCGTCAAGAAAAGAGGTAAAATTTACTGATGTTGAATTAGTTTGTCATCTAGGAGGCTCCTTAGATTGTGCTCATCGTGATAATGAAATGTTAACTCAACAAATCAAAGACCTTGAGAAAGAGGTCAATGAATTAAGACTTGTGTACATTAATCAAGACAAATTAAAAGAACAAGTATCTTTTCAAGAGAATATAGTTGACTGTTATAGACAACTCGAAACTATTCTCAAAGACAAGATCACCGATCTTGAGACTAAGGTTAAAGCTTACTTTAATTCTTGCTCTAAGGCTAAAAAGTTCTACAATAAGCAAGCTATTAATCAAACATATGGAGTAGGTTATGATTACAATGTTTCTATTGGAGAATTAGGCATAAACTCCCCTCCTCATGTTTGTGCTAAAGGTAGGGAAGTACCACATGTGCTTAAGGGTGTTGATAAACCGCTCTATAAAGAATCAATTACTGAACCATTTGATGAGACCTCCTTTATTATTCAAGAAGAAATACGTGCTGAAGATCTTGCTAATGAGAAGGTTGTTTCCAAGTCAAGTGTGTCGAAAGTTCCAGTCAAAGTTGTGAAAGCAACTAAAACTAACTCAGACACACCTGAGTTGGATAACAAAAATGCCATGCCTACCATGCATAATTTTCCTGTTGCTAATTCCTCTCATAAAGTATGTGGTGTTCCTAATTGCATGTCTTGTGCTTTTAATTTGATGTTTGCTTATTTTAATGGAAAGCACGTTTCTAGTGATAATACTACTCCTCGTCAGCATGTGAATAATAGGAAGCATAATAGGTCTAAGATTGCTAGTCCTCCTAAAGCTATAAAGGAGACATTTGTGCCTAAGCCTAAACATAAATTTGTCAAGGCTATTTACAAGGTCAAATGTCCAGTCGTTGAGAAAGTTGAGAACATAAAAGTTAAGAATGTTGTTTTGCCTGATAAAGGCCAACTCTACAAGTATGCTGGACCCAACCAAGTTTGGGTTCCGAAGAAGGTCTAATCCATTTGTATTGCAGGGCATTAAACAGGTGGAACCGGTAGTGTGGATTCTTGACAGCGGATCATCAAGACATATGACCGCAGATAGAGCCATGCTATCAAATGTGGTTGAGAAAGCTGGCCCAGTGGTTATCTTTAGAGATAATAGCAAAGGTTTAACTGAGGGATATGGCTATTTACAAGCTGGAAATGTTATCATTGAAAATGTGTATATTGTGCAAGGACTTAAACACAATCTGCTTAGTATAAGTCAGTTCTGTGACAAGGGCTACTATGTTTTATTCGACAAGCTAAAGTGTCAAATCATGCACAAGAAAAGTGAAAAACCCTCCTTGATGGGAATCCGAAAAGGAAATCTGTTTGTAGCTGACATGAACTCTGAAAGCAGTCCTAAAGTTAGTTATTTCTATGCAAAGGCATCGTCAAATGAGAGCTGTCTATGGCACAAGAGACTTTCCCATCTCAATTTCAAAGCAATGAATTATCTTGTTAAGAGAGAATTGGTTAGAGGTCTGCCTCAACTGGAATTCTCCCCAGAAGGACTGTGTGAGGCATGACAGAAGGAAAGTCAAAGAAAGCAAGTCACAAAGGCACTGACACATCCTCCATAACTGGTATTTTTCAATTATTGCACATGGATTTGTTTGGACCAGTTAATGTTCTTTCGTTGTCAAAGAAGTGTTACTGTCTTGTGATAGTTGATGACTATTCCAAGTATACATGGGTTTTATTCCTTCACTCTAAGGATGAAACACCACAAGTTGTGATTGATCATATCAAGTTGATCGAGTTAGATTCTAATGTCCCTGTTAGAGCAATAAGGTTAGATAATGGAACAGAATTCAAGAATTCACTTCTCAATGGATTTTGTACAGACAAAGGGATTACTAGACAATATTCAACTCCTAGAAGCCCTCATCAGAATGGAGTGGTAGAAAGGAAGAATCGTACATTGATTGAAGCTGCAAGAACTATGTTAAGTGAATCAGGTCTTCCAATGTACTTTTGGGCTGAAGCTGTCAATAGTGCATATTATATTCAGAATCGAACTCTAATCAACAAGGACCTCATGAAGACTCCTTATGAGATTATGAATGAACAAAAACCTTCTATCAAATACTTTCATGTATTTGGTGCCAGATGCTTCATGCTCAAGGATGGAGATGATCGTCGTGGTAAATTCGAGGCAAAGGCATATGAGGGTATTTTTGTTGGTTATGGAAGAAGATCATACAGGGTGTATATCATTGATCAACATAAAGTAACTGAAAGTGTCAATGTTACATTTGATGATAGTAAACTCCCTAGTATCCAAACTGAAGATCCTTCTGAGAAACTGAAGTTTGATGATATGTCAGATTCAGAATCAGAAAATGATCAAGAACCTGAGGTTGTTGCTGGTGAAGAACCTATTAATCATGATGATTCTCAAGGTAATGGTGATGGAAACATTGGCAACAATGGAGATACCACTGCTACTGACGAAGAATCATCAAGTCAACTTGGCAACAACTCAGGGGGAGATGCTGAAGGATCAACTAGTAGGACACAACATCCCAATGTATTTCAAGGTGAGTCATCAACATCAAATCTTCCAAGATAGACTGTCTGGAATAAAGCTTATCCTTTTGAGTTGATTATTGGTGATCCAGATGTTGGAGTTAGAACTAGACGTGCTACTCAAAATGAATGTATGTTCTCAGGATTTCTTTCTGAGATGGAACCTAAGAAGATCGAGGAAGCACTGACTGATCCAGATTGGGTGATTGCTATGCAAGATGAACTCAATCAGTTTGAACATCAACAAGTCTGGAAACTAGTACCTAGACCTACACACAAGAAAACTGTTGGTACTCGGTGGGTATTTGGGAATAAACTAGATGAAGATGGTATGGTTTCTTGTAACAAAGAAGACTGGTAGCTAAAGGGTATTCTCAAGCTGAAGCATTGATTATGATGAAACCTATGCTCCAGTGGCTAGACTAGAGGCCATCAGGATATTTCTGGCATTCGCAGCATTCTCAAACTTTAAAGTTTATTAAATGGATGTCAAGAGTGCATTTCTGAATGGAAAGCTGGATGAAGAAGTGTATGTAGAGCAACCTCCTGGTTTTGAAGATCCAGATCATTTGGACTATGTCTACTTTCTTTTCAAAGCTATTTATGGTCTCAAACAGTCTCCGAGAAAATGGTATGACACTCTTACTGAATTTCTTATTGAAAATGGTTTTATTAGGGGTGTCATAGACAAAACTCTCTTTTCTAAAAAGCATAAGAATGATACTTTATTAGTCCAATTCTATATGGATGATATAATATTTGGGTCTACTAATGATAGTCTCTGTAAGAGATTTGCTAAGTTAATGCACAACAAATTTGAAATGAGCATGATGGGAGAGCTGAAGTTCTTTCTTGGATTACAAGTAAATCAAAGGTTAGATGGAATATTTATTTGTCAATCCAAGTATCTTAAGGAACTCCTCAAAAAGTACAATCTAGAGGATTCTGCATCAGCAAGGACTCCGTTATCTACAGCTGTCAAGCTTCGACCATATGAAAACTCCATTAAGGTAGATGTCACAAGCTACAGAGGTATGATTGGCTCATTACTCTATCTTACTACAAGTAGACCAGATATTATGTATGCTACATATTTATGTGCAAGGTTCCAAGCGGATCCTAGAGATATCTTAAGGGTACACCAAATCTAGGTATTTGGTACCCTAAAGAATCTGGTTTTAACCTTGTTGGATATACAAATTCAGATTACGCAGAAAGTGTTGTTGATAGGAAAAGCACCTCAGGGAGTTGTCAATTCCTAGGTAGCAGGCTAGTCTCATGGTACAGCAAGAAACAGCAAACAGTTTCCAACTCAACGGCCGAGGCTGAATATATTGCTGCTGGAAGCTGCTGTGCTCATATCTTGTGGATTAGGAACCAGCTACGGGACTATGGCTCTGTATTGAACAAAATCCCTATTCTACGTGACAGTACAAGTGCAATAGCCATCACCAACAACCCTCTGCAGCACACAAGGACCAAGCACATTGACATCATGTATCATTTTATTAGAGAACACGTCATGAATGGTACTGTTGAACTATTTTTTGTTCCAACAGAAGAGCAAATAGAAGATATTTTCACTAAACCACTTGATGAATCCACATTTACCAGATTAGTTGATAAATTGGGTATGTTGAAAGCTTTAGTGATTAAACTAGTTAACATCTGAGATTTGTTCTTCAATGAATTTACAAATGAATTTTTTCATGAATGAAAAATTCATTTGCAAATTTATTTTATCATGTTTACCATATTTCTTGCTTATTCTTATGTAATTTTTATTATCTTATCTTCTTTATTTATTCAACTTGTCAATTTTAAATATCTCAGAATATCTTATTTTCTCTAAAAATATTTTTCTATGAATTTTATTTGATAAAATTCAAAAGAAATCTATTTTTGGACTAAAATAGAATTATTTCTGAATATTTCATTTATGTAAATATGTTCTACATTTTTTTGCCATATTTTTATTACTCTTTATTTGTCTATTCTGTAATTATTAATATTATTTAGGTTTTCTGTATTTGTTAATAATTTCTGTATTCTCTTTTCTATTTTTAAGTTTTTTTTATATATATAACTGCAATGACAATCGGCAAGACTATTGGAATTGTCTTGATGAAAGTCATTCCAGTTTAAATGTGTTTAGTTTAAATTTTCAATATAGTTTTATACTAGCAAGACAATCGGTATGACTATCAATTGTCTTGCCAGTTATAAAACTTATATTATATATATTTCTTTTTATTTTGTACTAGAATGACAATCGGTATGACTATCGATTGTCTTTCTAGTTTATTCGCTTTAAATTCTTTTTATTTTGTACTGGTATGACAATCGGTATGACTATCAGATTGTCATACCAGTTATTTCAGTTTCTTTTAAAATTCAACTGTTTGCCTGGTATGACAATCAGTATGACAATCTCGGATTGTCATACCAGTTGTACTACTTAGGCTAGTGTCTGTCTGTTTTTTAATTCTCATCCCAGTTTATAATTTCAACAGTCTCTTTCTCTCTCGTTTTCTTCCGAACAAACACTCAACCGCCGTTGTTACTGCTTCATTGCTCGAGTTCTTACTCAGCATAACTTTCATTCTCTCCTGTTATATATACATACACATATATACATACAGGAGTGCTGCCCAATTTTTATTTATTTATTTCAGTTCTTTATTTCAAATCAGTTCGTTATTTTTCCCCTTTTTCTCTTAAAAAACGAATCTGCTTAATCGGGTATTGTGTTGTGTGTTAGCTTAATCTGCACCTTCAAGTGGTTTTTGGGACTAAAAATCAACAAGACACAATTTTTTTAATTTTTTGGATTTAATTGAATTAATTCGGATTATTTTTTAATTCGAATTTACTTAATTTCATTCTTAAAATTCTGAAAGTGCGTGTTTTATTGAACCTTTTTAATGGCTCTCAATTTCCAAATTACGCATAATCATGTTGGTTATTTTAATCCTGGAAAAGTGTGATGTGGAAAAATTTAAGCCGTGGATTAGATTTTTAAATGACCATTCGATTTTTAGCTCTGCTATTAAATCAAATGTGCTATTAAATGTCGATCTTCTTAGACTGATTTGCACAACCTATACTGTGGCCGCTGATTCTAAATCTTTTTCATTCACCGTGGCAAACACACAGTATGTAGTTGATGAAACAATCATCAATCGAGCGTTAAATTTTCCAATGGACAATTTCTGTAATTTAACCTCTGACAATGAGATTTCAAACTTTTTCCATGCCATTCACTATCAGCGGGTGATTAATTTAACCAAGCTGCCTAAATCCAATTTGGTTTCTGAATGGGATATTTTCTTCGATACACTTTCCAAAGTGTTTTCCAACTGCTCTAAATCCAGTTTTCACAACATCACTTCCACTCTGCAGTATATTGGTCTTGCGGTTATTTTCAATCAAAGGATCAATTTGGCAAACTACTTTTACCCATTCTTCTGAGACTGTCTCACTGCAGCTTTGTGTGATCATTCTACGAATCATAGGGTTTCGTGCTACTACGCTTGTTTTCTTATGCTTATAGCAGAACATCTTCTCTCACCTGAGCATAAGGCTCTTTTTGCTAACTCATCAGTAGATGAACCCCCTCCGGTAAGCAAAAAGATCTACACACGCCAAGACACTACCTTCAAATTCATGCAAGTTCCAGTACTTGTATCTGCTTTCATGGCCACTTTCATTCCTTTACCAATTTTCAATCTTCCCGGTCATGAACAGCAAGCACAACCTCCAGTGATTCAAGCCACCCAGGCACAAACATCTGATGCTCTTCCACTGCAGGTAATATTTCCTCACTCTCAAACTATTCCTACTTCTGTTGAAAGACCCCTAGTGGTTGATAGGGCTGACCATGAAGTTGTAGAACCGCAGCTTCAATCCCAGGTCATAGAGCCAAACACAGAGTCATGACTTGTCTCAAACTCTCCCCCACTGTCAAAAATGTTACCGAGAAGGTTAGTAGGAAGTAGTGTGTTTTTGGATGTGAATGAACCCTCAGCTCTGCCTCCTCCCAAGAAAAGAAGAACATTTACTGAGGCATCTGAAAGCCCATACTTGTCCTCCCAATAGGACATGGACTTTGAAATAGGCCAATGAACAGTTAATAGAGACATTCTCTCAACAGGATGAATCTATTGAAATTTGCCATAGGGCCATGGCATCTTGTACTGAGTCAAGCACACTTCCATTACTCACAATGGAAGCATACATACCAATAGATGATAATCAGGACACAGAGAGAGGAGTGCACATTGAGTCGGTTACAGTGCCTGCCATAGTTATGGCAGAAGAGCAGTCACATGCTTCAGAGGAAAAATATGACTCTCAGCCACCTCTAATAGAGTCATTTTCTCCCCTCCCAGATCCAACACCTCTGGCTCCCTCACGGGATTCTCCACTCACAGATTTATCTGGAGAAAGTGGAGGGCAACTCGGATCAATCTATCCCTGAAGCAATTCAGACATCTATTTCACATGAAAAGATAAATTTGACTGAGGATCGGGACTCGCGAATTCCCATTGCACCACCACTAACCTCTCTTGAAGAGGCTAGGGTGATTTCAATTGCAGGTACAGAAGACCAGCAACAGGATGGCTCCTCACGAGCAATTATATTGAGAGAAACACAAGCACGTGAGATGAGTGAACCAAACACGAGAGATATTCTGGTGAGCGCACACACAGACATAAACACTGAAAACCTATTATCTCAGATTGCTACTCTGAAGGAATAACTTGCTAAAAGTCAGGCTGAGGCTCAAACATTTAAAGCACAAGTGGTTGAACGGTCTTCTTCTTCCACCTTTGTCAACAATCAGTTGGCATTCATCAGGAATGATATCTCATATTTGAAGACCACTGTGATACCAAAGCTTAACTCGAACTTTATCAGCCGAAGATATTGCAAACTTCTGCTCTCTCCATACTAGGATGAATTCTCTTGAAGACCTGGTTGAAATGAATCATTCACTGGACTCTTCCAGATTCGTGAAGATAGAAAAGGGCATGGGACATCTCAATGAAGGGATGAAGTACTTGTATTTCATGATAAAAAATTCTCACTGCCCTAATGAAGAGCAAATGACTTTCTTTGAAGGGCCGTTTGGTGGAGGCTCAGGCTCTGGAGGTAATGGAGGTCATGAAGGGTCTAAAGGAAAATCTGTAGAGGATTCCCCAACTAAGGGGGAGAAGCAGGGGAGAAGTTCAAAAGGAAAAGAAAAAGATTCTTCCGCTGGAGAGACAAGAAAGGCTGATGATATCTACTACAGTGGAGAACAAGATGACTTCGATATTCTTGATGTTCCCACTGAACCAGTCTTGGAAGATAAAGCTGGTATCTTTGAAGCAGAGGAGCAGAGTAATTTTGAAGAATGGGAAGAGGAAGCTCAAGTGGATCCTGTTTTTGAGAAAGAGTTCCTGCAGCAGCAGTCAGAGTTGAAGAGAAAAGAAGCTGAACTTAAAAAGATATTTCAGATCATTGACATGAGGAAAGACATCCAAAGAACAGAAACTCTTCAAAAGCAACGTCTTAATGACATTAAAGATAAAGAAATGAGAAGAGATGTCAAGCTGAAGATTGGTGTTAAATGGGATGAAGCAAGAAGAGTTCTTGATATACCTCAACTGAGTACAAACAATGATAGGGAGTTTCTTCATCTTCTCGACAGGCTGGAAATTTCTAATCCAAACAATGACGTGTACATGAATGCTATCAAGACTGAAATCTCAAGGATCTCAGCTGCTTTTGACAGATCACTAAATGAAATGAGCATATTTGTATATTGTCAGAGTGAAGGATCTTTCAAGGTATCACTTCATCTGTTTGAGAATCGTTCTTTATCAGAGATATGGGTTCTTCTCAACAAAGTCAAAAGAAGCTCAGAATTGAATGAAGTCCTTCGTGAAAGGCTAAAAGAGTTTGCTAATAGGGCTAGTCCTCAAGTGGTCAACTTGTCCTTTCAAGTAAGATTCTTTAAGTCAGAATGTCTTCAAATCTGCCAGCTCGATTCACAATCTCTTAAAGACTACTCTGCAAAGCATCTTGTCTGGATGGAACATCACTTAAGAACTACTGGATACTCATATGAGTTGAAATCTAAAGCTGCTGATCTGATTCAAGCTTACTGTGAAAAGAACATTAAAAGGTAAAATCAGTTGAAGAATAAGCTAAAGTCAGTTGGAGTTCAAGCAGTTAGACCAGACAGTTTCACTTCAGAAAGGGATCGTGTCTTTGACAAAGAGTTGATGCAAGAATTGGAAGAAGGTGAATTCAGAAGGGAAGACAACTGAATTCGAATAGCTTAAAACTTAATGTAATATGCTTAAAGCTTTATGAATCAAGATAGACAAATGTATTCATATGTTCAGTCTAGAGGAACATCTATCTTGTATTCACTTGTAAATTTCTTTTGGAATCTGGAAAATGTTGAATATAATCCAGAACTTTTCTGCTATTTACTTTGCATTACTGTTTATATCTTTTTCTTATTTGTTAGTTGAGTTATTCTCTAGGTATTTGTTGTTATTTTCTAACAAACAAATAGGGGGAGATTGAAAGGCATATGTCACAGCCTATTTATTTATTTGAGTATTTAACTCAACTCAAATAAGAATGTAACAAGTAAATAGTGGTTCTATCGTCAAAGAGATCTCTCAAAGTAACATATGTCAACGGATTAAGAAACATTGTTCATCTACAGACTTGAGGAATTACTTCACTAGAAGAAGTTCAAGAAATTGATTAAGCCTTAGTGATATAAATCAAGATTGTGGATTTAATCAAGTGTCAGAGATCTTGTCAGGGTATCAATTAATTACAGGGATTTAATCTAAAGAAAATCAAGTTATTAAAGTCAAGACATGAAGAAACGTGACGGAAGTTAGTCATTCATGAACCAGACAGTACATCGAGTGTCAATATTGAAGTGGTGGAATTGATTCATAATTTTCAGTTATTTACAAAAGATTGTCAAAAGAGTTGTTGTTGTTCAAGAATAGTATTAATTCTCTATTAATTAATTAAGTCATATAAGTTAATTAAGAAAATAAATTATATCTAAATCCCTAGAACTTAATCTCAAATTGCTTTTAGCATTTGATCTTTTTATTTTATAAATAAAAAAAGATTATGTCAAATTTATTCTAGATTTGGAATAATTTATTTGAGATTAATCCCTTGTAAACGATACCGTTGTTATAACACCTATCAAGTTTAATAATACTTTTATTTAACTTGAATTTTGTTTCACTTTTTTATTCCGCATTATATTCGATTAAACGGTATAGTTTGTATTCAACCCCCCTTCTACAAACATATTGGGACCTAACATCTCTCTGTTGTTTTACCCTTCTCATAGTCGTAAACTCTGAAACCTTAAATCATGTTGGTAAATCTTTCTTAAAAATTTAACATGACTTCACATGTTGCTTCTAAATCATTTGATTATGGTGGTGCAAAGTTTGTGACTAACAACTATTCAGCTATCCTGACTAACAACAGTGTGAAAGTTGATTTTCACATTTATCATGACTTTCTTAGATCCAGCGAGATTGGGTTTACTCTCACAGCTCCACCCACAATATCTGGTGACCAAGTACTTGCTATCTTGAGGACTGGAGTATTGGATGATGGAGGAGTTAATGGATCTCCAAGCCTGGTATTTGAATTTGACAATACAACAAGGATTGTAACTCCTTAAACTGTAAGGGATGCATTAAAGTTGCCTACTCATACCTTCTACACAAGTCTGGTAGGTGATACTGAAATGAGGAGATTCTTTACTGAGATTGGCTATGACAAGGATTTGAAGAACCTTGGTCAATTAAAAAGGAATGGACTAAGGACGGAATGGAGTTTCTTCTTTGATTACATCACAAAGGCCTTCAACTACAAATCTTCAAATTTTGTTGCCTTGCCAATTATGACACAACATATATGGTTCCTCTAATTCAGTGGTTCATATTATGATTATGGTAGAGTAGTTCTGTCTTTATTGGTGATATGATAAATGCTAATAGACATATAGTATATTATGCTAGATTCTGTCAGTTAATTTTCAATGTTTGTTTTCCTGATATCCCTATCCCTTCTAATCAAATAGTTTCAGTGTTTAAGTTGACAAAAAGGGTTTTTCCGACTTAATTTCCCAAGATGAAAAGCGGTTGAATTTAGCTCCTTTGAGATTATCACTAGTTGCAAAAAACATGTTTTTAGCAAGGCTTCCTGAGACTTATAGTTTGCTTAACATCCAGAGTGCTAAACTACACGAAATCACTATTGGAAACCCCTCTAGCTCACCCCAGCACACCAACTCAAACACAAATCCAAACACAAACTCAACCACCAGAACAATCTCAACAAGAGGCCACCTCAGGTGTCTCTCAAAAGACACTTGTTATAAAAAGAAAGAAAGAATTGGCTAAAAGAGCTACAAAAATTGTTATAGCTAAGTCAAAAGATGAAGCATCTCAAGTTCCTCATTCTTCAAAACCTTCAGAAATTGTAAAGAGGAAACTTGTACTTACTGGATTAGAATCAGATTAAGATGAGGACAATGCTAACTTATCATCCATATTTCCAAACCTTTAATCTGATTCTTCTCTAAGACCAGTTGTTCCGTCAACTACAAAAGACACAGCTGCTGATACTAGTGCAAATCCCAGACCAAAGAAAAGAAGATTGGTCAAAACCTATTACAATCAGCACTTGCTCCAGATTAAACATGAAATTGTTGAGGAGAGATAGAGTGCATTAAACCTAAATTCTAACATCCAGTTACTGCTGAGGCGCTTGTAGAACTGTCTGAAACTCCAGTCATGCAATATCACAAGAGAGCGAGGGAAGTCTCTCATTAGCAAGTAGAAGCTAGTGTCAAGAGGCTGCAAGGCAAAGGACTTTTCCCTGGATCAAGCACACAAGAACATGTATCTCAAAGGGGTACATCAGCTACATCTCCTGATCCAATCCCACACAAACCTGCACCTCAAAGTGGTGTAGTAGATATTGAAGAACAAGAGCCTCTGATTGAAACTGCTCAGGAGTCTATTACTGCAATTATGGAAAAGAGTACACAAGAACCTGGTTGTCAAAGTCATCCAGCAGCTCCTGATTCTCCAGCTACACAAGAACCATTGCATCAAAGTTGCAATGCAAGCCTTACTCCTGCTGTAGTGACTCTTATTATAGATGCTGAAGGCAGAGTTAATCTATCTCAACTGTCTACTGATATTTTATTAGTACCACAACTGAATGTCTGTATGAAATTTGCATCATCAAATTCACAAGGTATAAATACTGTAATTACTTTATCAACATTTATTCTAAATACTGATTTAGTCTTTTCAATATTTATTTTCACATAATATAAATCCTGTAGGTATGATTATTTCTATACCTTATTTAAGGACTACCTCTAGTTATATGACCACTGATCACCCTTCTTTAGCCACCTCTTATTTCTATAGGACAATCTTTATGAGCTTTTTCTGTGAGATGTGTGAAAAGATTGAGAGAAAGACTAGAATTAAAGAGAAGCGGGATCCAACCTGGCAAAAGGAGAGGTAGATGAGAGATAAGATTTAGTAATCCTTGTGAGGAAGCTCTAACTATTAAAAGTCATCATATATGTGGTGTGAGGAGTAGTGAGACTACTTTAAAAGAATAGAGAGATTAAGTTTTATTTGCTATATATTTGCAGGCGCACAGAGTACTAAAGAATCAGATGTTGAACAACAGTCTGTTGAACCTCAAGTAAACTCTAATGTACCAAGTGCTATTAATCTCCCTTCAAGTCTAAGTATTAATACTTTTTTACTAGTCCATACATTCTACTATTCCACCACAAAAGATAATCCATGTTTTTATTGAAAAATAGTCCATTTACTCTACTTTTCCATCACCTGAGATAATCCCCTGTTGTTGCTAAAGATGTATTAGCACAACAGTCCATTCATAAAGTTTCATCCATTTCAGAATTACCATAACGTTCTACAGGAACTAAAGTTCTGCAAGTTAATCTCAAAGCTCCAATTCATTTATCTACAATACTTGAAGATGTGAAGTTAATTGCTGAAGGTCTGGAAGCTTCTGAAGCTGCTGGATCACATACTTGTACCAATTTCTAATTTTATTCTACATGCTGAAGCTGGTGATGAAGTTCAGCAATTAGTGCACAATCCAGTTAATATTGAAGAATCTCATGATGGTGAAGAAGCTAATGTTTCTAATGCTATTAAAGATCCCGAGGATGATATTTTCTTCCCTGAAGATATGCCTATGTATGTGAGACAACAGAAGTTGAAAGAGTTATATGCTAAGAAAACAAATTATTATTTTGATAATCTCTGGAATGCTCATTGGAAAAGTGATACATATCCTATTTCCAGAACGAAAGTTGTTGCGCATTCTGGAAATAATGAAATAGAAGATTTAGAATCATGATATGCTGAATCATCTAAAAGCATAAACTTTAGTTGTCGGATCCTTACATACAGCTCAAGAAGCAACTACTACTCAAATCAATCTGATCAAAGAATCATTGATTGCTTCAAAGCTGACTACTCATCAGGAAATTTAGAAACAAATTGCACCAATAGTTGTCAAGCAAACTGTAATTGAATCCAGTCAAGCTAGATTGGAAGCTAAATAAGTTCAAATGTCTGATCAACTTACAGAAGTAATAATTCAATGGAGCTGATTATTTCTCTACTGCTTGGTGATGATGTCAAAAAAGGGGAGAAAATTATTAAATCTAAATGCAAACAACTGACATTGACAAATACTGATGATGAAAATCTTGATGGAGGTGATAAGGAGGGACAGAAGGATAGTGAAGGGAGAAGAGGTGAAGAGCTAGTTGGAGTTAATGGTTCATCAAAAAAAATCACTAGATTTCAATCTAGACAAGGTGGAGAGAGTAAGAAGAATGAAAAAGAGTAGAAGAAGTGACTATGACTACAAATATGCAACAATCTTTATAAGTCACAACTGTTGCTAATGAAGACCAAGGTATTCTGGATTTAGAAGCTGGTGCTGAAGCAAGTCAATATCTTCAAACTCTGGAAGTAAAAGAAAAAAAGACAACTCTGTTCTAGAAAGATCCAAAGATTTAATTATGTGACTCTGAGGTGAGTAGAAGAATCTTTGCTAGAGAAAATCCTGGAGTTGATCTTGAACAACTAAGGCAAATGGGGGAAGACTTCAAGAATTCCATTAAGACAATAAATACTGATATTGTTGTTATTTCTTAAGTACTTTATGAAGACGATCCTTCTAACAAACCAACCAGAGGTGTAGTTATAAGGGAAATCAGTCAGGCAGAAGATGAAAGATCTCTCAGATCACAAATTATTGTAACTTCTGAAAAGAAGCTTAAAGGAAAAGAGAAGATTTGAGAGAAGTCAAAGATTTCAAAGTCTAAAGCTAAAGCTGTTGTAAAGAAGAAATCAGTATTTAAGGAAACTAAATCTCAAATACTGATAGATCCAATCTATATAGTAGTTCAAGCTTATGATACAGAAGAAAAATGTGAAAAAGAAGAAATCAGCTAAGCTCACCAAAGAAGGAAGATTTATGGAGCTAATTGAGCTGATAAACTGAAATTAACCTCTGACATTGCTCAAGTTAAGGAAGAGTAAAGTATGATATTCCCTGAAGCAAGAATGAATATGCTTACTTGATTCCTGCATTTAGATAGTTTTGACATCATTAATTGGAACTTGTCCATATTTCGATAATGAACAAGTTGGGGGAGATTGTTAGGAGAAATTGATGATATCAAGCAGAAACTATCAGAAGTTCACATCAGAACTTATATCAATGGATGATGATGATATCGATGAATGATGATATCGACGGATGATGTAATCAGTATTTGTCACATCAGTTGATCTTCGATAAGGAAAAGGAAACATGAACTCAAGGCAGTGAAGGACATTATCTCGAAAGCATTGTATTAGGTTTCCTTGTTGTTAATAGAATAAGATTCCTTATATATTGTGTAGCTATGCTCTATATAAGCACAGATTAGGTTCATGCTGTAAGCATTGCGAACATTATTATATCTTTCGCATAAACTAGCAGCTCAAGGATACTTGTTCATCCTTTTGAGGGAGTACATTTATAATCAGTTTTTATCTTCTAATATAAAAATTGTTGATTCCGTTGAAGTTTTGTCTAATTGATTGTATTAACTGTATTCACTCCCCATTTATAGTTGATTAAGGGCCTTACAGAAAGATATAGGTGGAGCTTCTCTTTTGGATTGGTCTCATCAGGAGGGGAGCATTAGTCAACTACCCCTTCACTTGGTCAAAGGTTGTCAAACATTCAGGTCCCTTTTCAAAGTTTTATAAACCTTAAAGCATGGCGAAGAAAGGGAGTTTCTTTTCGGCTGACCTTGATATAAAGCGCCAAAGTGCATCAACCTGGCCTGTCAGTTTTTGGATATCCCTGATGCTCTTTGGGGCCACCATGTCCAATAATCCTTATATCTTCTCCGGACTGGCTTCTATGCCTCTGTCACTAACCATATATCACAAGAATTTTGCACTTTCTACTCCAAACGTGCACTTGCTTGGGTTAATTTTCATGTTATTTCTCCTCACGGTTTCGAAACATCTCCAAGATATTGAGCATGGTCTTTGAAGAGGGACTTGACGATCATGTCATCTACATAACATTCCATGCTTCTTCCGATTTATTTTTTAAAGACCTTATTGACCATTCTCTAAAAGTTTCTCATGCATTTTTCAAGCCAAAAGGCATTTTGGTATAAGTATATGCCCCATTTAGTGTGATGAAGGCAATATTCGGGATTCCGCAACGTTCATAGCGATATGATGTTCGCCTGAGAAGGCGTCTAGAAAAATGAGAACTTGATATATGGATGTGGCGTCTATCAACTGATTAATGCTCGACAGAGGATAGTGGTCCTTCAGACAGACTTTATTTAGGTCAGTTTAATATACACACATTCTCCATTTATTGTTTGACTTTTTATCCACCACCAGGTTAGTGAGCCAGTTCTGATACTCTATCTCTTCAATAAACATAGCTTCTAGCAATTTTTCCACTTCGGACTTAATGACTCCTTGTCGCTCCAGGGCAAAGGTTTTTTCTTTTTCTTTACAGGATTAGCCTCGGGCTTCACATTAATACAATGATTCACCTCTTAGGATCTAGCCCAGGCATATCTTCGGGACCCGAACCGAAGATGTTGTGTTATTGCCTTACCATAACTATCACTATCTCTTTCAGCACAGGTTCCATATTTTTTCCTATACGGACCATCATCCCTGAACATCCAGTGAATAACTCAACTTCCTCCAGTTCGGCTACAGGCTTCGCAATTGGGCAAGATAAATTTGCTCTAAAAAACTTTAGCCCAATGTTCAACAATTATTTACTTCCACTTGGTTCAGCATCCAAGCGTTTTCTCTTCATAGTGGTGTCATTCTCTTCGTAATCCTGATTCTTATCAAGATTTTCCATCATGATAATTTT
Source organism: Apium graveolens (assembly GCF_009905375.1). Lineage (NCBI taxonomy): Eukaryota > Viridiplantae > Streptophyta > Magnoliopsida > Apiales > Apiaceae > Apium > Apium graveolens. The sequence goes on from NC_133655.1 coordinate 2,592,825, forward strand.
TGCTTTCTTTTGGTCTCCTCTTATTTCTCCCACCCTTTTCTCATTTGGGAATTTTAGTTTGAGATGGGGGACCGACTCAACTGCTTTGAAGGCAAACAAGAATGGTCGTCCCAGGACTGCATTGTAGGGGCTTTTGATCCGTAAAGTGTAGAACTTCACCTATTTTTCAGCAGTATAGGGCATTTTACCGATAAACATAGGTAAAGTAATGATACCTTCACATGGGAGATGTTGTTTGCTGAAGGCCTCAAAGGGTGCCTCATGACATGGCTCCATTTCTTGTCTGGAGCGGTTCATCTTTATATATGTCCGGATATGATGTTGGGCAAACTCGCTCCATCTATCAATACCTTCCATATCTTGTTCTCTCCGATGACATGGTGGATTATCAATGCATCTTCATGAGGGTATATCACATCTTCATAATCCTCTTCAGTAAAGGAGAGAAGCATAGACTTTCTAGCAGGGCTGAACTGGTATAAATTATAAACTTGATGAACATACCTTTTTCTGGCTTTTTTGTTATCCAGTCTGAGGGTGCTACGTCTAGAAATAGTTTTTACTTCATCCCGTTATCTTTTTTCGGGCTCCTTGTTCGTTGCTTCACTCGGCCCCACATTAACCCGGAAGTCTTTTATAAACCCATTCCGTTCTACGGCTTATATCATTTTCTATCGACAGAAATCAGAATATTGTATATTACAACTACGGCTTACAAGAGATATCCTTCTTAAACTCCCCATACAGAAACTGACATTTTTCATTACAAATATTATACATATAAGCACCACAGATCCTTCTCTTCTTTCACCTTCGTTGCTGGAGCTGCGGCGAAGTGGCGGAGATGCAGCAGCGATGTGATCGGAGAACGAACGAGAGGAAGAAGAAGAATAATGGAGAGAGAGAGGGAGGGAGGGAGGGATGAAGGATTGCTAGAAAAAACAGGGGAGGGGGAAGGAGGTAGTGCGGCGTGAGGGTTAGGGGGGACGCGTAAGGGGGTGGGGGTTAAGGGTTATGTTTTCTTTTTATATATAATTTTGTTTTGTTTTGGTGTAACTCCAAGCGTTAGATTGTTGAGATAGTAACTGAATTTGGTCTGTTAGATATAGTTCAAGAGGATAGCTGACGTGTCCCTAAATATAACCGTATCTGGTCGAATTTATGAGTGTCAATTTATTTATTTATTATTATTATTATTATTATATTTTATTAACTTTTATAGGACATAAATATTATTTAATATTTTCCTAACAAAGATTATAATATTCTAAATTTTAAAAATTATTCTAAAATATATAGATCTTGAAATCTGTAAGGTTGGATCATTTAAAAAATCACAACATCAGTATGACATTAAACACTAGTATTGACTACTGGTTAAACTACTAGTTTACTATTAAAATAGCAAACCAAATACATTATTTTTTTCCTAAAAAAATTATCATATCATTAAAATATATAGATCTTGACATCTGTAAGGTAAATATTTTTTAAATAATCAAAATATCAGTATGAGACTAAACTACTAGTAAGAAGTACTAGTCAAACTACTGGTTGATTGTTAAAATAGAAAACTAAATACATTTATTTCCTTATAAAATATTTATCATATCACTAAAATATATAGATCTTGACATCTGTAAGGTTGGATCATTCACATTACATTTTTTTAAAAATCGAAACATCGGTATGGACTAAAAACTAGTAAGAAGTACTGGTCAAACTACCAGTTGACTATTAAAATAGCAAACCAAATACATTTATTTTTTTCTAAAAAATTATCTTATCACTAACATATATATCTTGACATATGTAAGGTTGAATCATTCATAAACATTTTTTAAAAAATCAAAACATCAGTATATGACTAAACACTAATAAGAAGTACTAGTCAAACTATTAGTTGACTGGTGAAATAACGAACCAAATACATTTATTTTTTTATAAATTTTTTATCATATCACTAAAATATACAGATCTTGATATCAGTAAGGTTGGATCATTCACTTACATTTTTTTAAAAATCGAAACATCATTTTGGACTAAACACTAGTAAGAAGTACTGGTCAAACTACTAGTTGACCATTAAAATAGAAAACCAAATACATTTATTTTTTCTAAAATTTTATAATATCACTAAAATTTATATATATATTTACATCTTTAAGGTTGGATGATTCATAAACATTTTTAAAAAAAATTAAAACATCTATATGGGACTAAATATTGATAAGAAGTATTAGTCAAACTATTAGTTGACTGGTGAAATAGCAAACCAAATACATTTATTTTTTTCTAAAATTTTTATCATATCATTAAAATATATAGATCCTGACATCCTTACGGTTGGATCATTCATAAATATTTTTAAAAAAATTGAAACATCAATTTGAGACTAAACATAAGTAAGAAGTACCGGTCAAACTATTGGTTGACTGTTAAAATCGAAAAGCAAATACATTTATTTTTTTCTAAAATTTTTATCATATCACTAAAATATATAGATCTTGACATATGTAAGGTTGGATCATTCAAAAAAATTTAAAAAAAAATCGAAACATCGGTATGGGACTAAACACTAGTAAGAAGTACTTTGATAGATATATTTAATAATGTCATGTCTAATATGATTTGTGTTTAGTTTTGAGATCTTACTTAAACAAGACAAATCAGTATTAACTGGAAATCAGCACTTATACTGAAGTCGGTACTTAAGATATCAGAACTTAAGTGGTCCGAACTTAAGTTATCAGGAGATATTTATCAAGAGATAATATCAGGACTTAAGGGGACTTTCAGATAAGGAAGATGGCTGATTGAAAGGAAAGAAAATCAAGACAAATGCAAGAAGAGATATGCATGAAGAAGGAATTCTATGAAGAATAGAATACTTGGAAGAAAAAGATAACTGATTGATAGATTTTAGGAAGCGGATTTATATTCCATATCAATTAGCGATTATCTTGTAACAGTGTAGTATATAAACACAGACATAGGGTTTACACTATAAGTGTTATCATTATCGAGAATAATATTCATTGTAACCCTAGCAGCTCTCGTGATATTTGTTCATCACTGAGAGATGACAGTTCCATATTGTAACAGAGTTTAATAAAGCTTGTTTTTTGTTACTTGTGTTCTTTAATTCGATTTGATTGTGATAAACACTGTATTCAACCACCTTCTATAGTGTGTGTGACCTAACAAGTGGTATCAGAGCAGATTTATTAACACACAAACAATTTAACATCCAAAAACAATCATGTCTGAACCAGAAACTCCAACCAAGTCCACCAAAACTAAAGAACCTCCAAAGACTCAAATCCATAGTCGATATGAGACTATTAGAGTTCCCATACTGAAACCATCTGAATATCCCATATGGAAGGTAAGGATGTCTATGTTTCTGGAAGCTACAGATCCAGAATATCTCGACAGAATCAATGAAGGACCACACAAGCCAACCAAACTCGATGTTATAGTTCCAGGTGAATCAACAAAGTCTATACCAAAGGAGAAGAGTGATTACACTGCTGAAGATGTCGCATCAATTGCTAAGGATGCTAAGGTACGACACTTGCTGCATGGTGCCATTGATAATGTAATGTCAAACAGGGTAATTAACTGCAAGACTGCAAAGGAGATATAGGATGCCTTGGAGACAAGATGCCAGGGAACTGATTCAATTAAGAAGAACAGGTAGACTATACTCACTCAAGAGTATGAACACTTTGACTCAAAGCCTAATGAGTCATTGACTGATTTATATGACAGATTTGTTAAACTCTTGAATGATTTGTCACTTGTTGATAAGGAATATGATCTTGAAGATTCAAACCTTAAATTCCTATTAGTTCTTCCTGAAAGTTGGGATTTGAAGGCCACAATTATAAGAGACAACTATAATCTTGAAGAAACAACTCTTGATGAAATTTATGGGATGCTCAAGACTCGTGAACTTGAGATGGAACAAAGAAGCAAGCGGAAAGGAGGAAAGTCAAGGACAGTTGCTCTTAAGGCTGAGGAGGAATCCCCCAAATCAGCTACCTCAAGGAAGGGAAAGGGAAAAGCTCTCATCACAAAGTCTGATACTGAGTCATCAAGTTCTGATAGTGATGATGACTCAGAAACTAAAAGCTTACCTGAGATGGATGCTGATGAAGAGATGATGAAGTTGTGTGCTCTTATGGTGAAAGGAATCACAAGGATTGCATACATAAAATTCAGGAAGGGAAAGAAGTTTTCTAAGAAAGGTGCAAGTTCTGATAAGAAGAGTTTCAGAAAATCTGAAGGCAAAGGAGGGAAGTCTGGCAGAGGAGATTACACAAATGTCAAATGCTACAACTGTGGTGAGAAAGGCCACATATCTCCTGATTGCAAGAAAGTGAAGAGTGACAAAGGCAAGGCTCTTGTCACAAAGAAGAAAAGCTGGACAGACACTTCAGATTCTGAAAGTGTGGAGAACTATGCCTTGATGGCAAATGCTGATAGCAGTTCTGATGCTGCTGAGTTAAAGGTACCTCAAACTACTTATGCCTTTCATACTGATGAGATTAATGAGTTGAGAAGATATCTTAAAACCATGTTCATTAGTTATAGAGATCAAACTTTAGCATGTGAAAGATTAACTTCTGAAAATCTTGCTTGTAAAAAGAGGAATGATTATTTAGAAAAAGAGTTAGTCATGTTCCATCAAACTCAGAAAGATATAGATGATGCTTTCTATATTAGGGATGAAGTACTTAAAATAAATGAATCTCTAAAAACTGAGTTAGAAAAGGAAAGACAAATTATCAGGACTTGGACTAACTCTGGCAGAACAACTCAAATTTTGTTAAGTAGTGGAAACTGGAAAGAGGGCTTAGGTTATGGAGATGATAAGAATGATAAAGGAACTGTAGAAATTGAGCCTATAGTTCTTAAACAAAAGCCAAAGGTAAAACCTGTTAAGTTTATAGCTGTAAAGTCTGATACTGATAAATCAGAAGTTAAAGAGAAATTAACTTCTGACAAACCAAAATAGGGTAAGCCAGCTGAAGTAAACATAGGCTTAATGACAAAGAAGCAGCTTAAGCATAAGCTGAAAGATGTTAAGAATGTAAACAAGGTAAAGTCACCTAGGAAAAATGGGAATGGAAAGGAAGGTGTGAATAAAAGTAATGATTATAAGCCTGTTCCTAATGCTCCTAGAAAAACATGTCATAACTGTGGAAATTCTATCCATATGGCTTTTTTTTACAGGAAAAATAAGAACATAAACTCCTTACCTTCAAAGTTAGGAGTTAAGAGTCAGTCTGTTAGATATAAGCCACAAAATCCTTGTTTTCATTGTGGTAGTTTATGGTATTCCATTTATACTTGTAAGGAATATCATAGTTTATACTATGATTATTATCAAATAAAACCTTCTTTTAAGAAAGTTAGCATTGTTCCTTCTAGTCTAAGTTCTGATACAATGTCTGATAGTGTAAATACTGATAAGAAAAATGTTAACATAAACTCTGATGCTAAATCCGCTGCAAATGTTAACAAACTTAATAAGGCCAAAGGATCCAAGCAAGTCTGGGTCCTTAAAACTAATCATTAATGGTCTTTGTGATTGCAGGGAAACAGGAAAAACATCTTAGTTCTGGACAGTGGATGTTCAGGACATATGACTGGAAATAAAGCCCTGCTATCAGACTTTGTGGAGAAAGCTGGCCCAAGTGTTTCTTATGGAGATGGAAACATTGGAAAAACCTTGGGATATGGCAATATCAATATGGGGAATGTCATCATTGAAAAAGTAGCTCCGGTCTCAGGAATTAAACACAATCTGCTGAGTGTTAGTCTAATCTGTGACAGAGGATATTATGTGGATTTATTTGAAGAATACTGTGAAGTTGTAAGAAAATAAACATGGAAAGTTGTTCTGAAAGGATATAGGCATGGTAAAATTTATGAAGCCAAGCTTTCAACAAGTACTGATGGTTCTGCAATATGTCTTTTGAGTAAAGCATCAATTGAAGAAAGCTGGAATTGGCACAAGAAACTCTCTCATTTAAATTTTAACAATATAAATGAACTAGTCAGGAAAGATCTTGTGAGAGGATTGCCAAATTCATTATTTGCTCCTGATGGCCTTTGTGATTCATGTCAGAAGGCAAAACAAAGAAAATCTTCATGCAAGAGCAAGACTGAATCATCAATTCTTGAGCCTTATCACCTACTACATGTTGATCTATTTGGTCCAGTGAATGTCATGTCTATTGCAAAGAAGAAATATGCTATGGTCATAGTGGATGAGTTCACCAGATACACATGGGTGTATTTCTTGCATACAAAAAGTGAAACTGCATCTATTTTGATTGATCATGTCAAGCAACTGGATAAATTTGTCAAAGATTCTATGAAAATCATAAGAAGTGATAATGGCACTGAGTTCAAGAATTTGATCATGGAAGAGTTCTGCAAAGACCATGGAATAAAGCAGGAATTTTCTGCTGCTGGAACTCCACAACAAAATGGAGTTGTTGAAAGAAAGAATAGAACTCTTATTGAAGTTGCACAAACTATGCTTGATGAAGCAAAGCTACCAACCTATTTTTGGGCTGAAGCTGTGCAGACTGCTTGTTTTACTCAGAATGCAACACTCATTAACAAGCATGGAAAGACACCATATGAGATGGTGAAGAAAAAGAAGCCAAATCTGAAGTATTTTCATATATTTGGATGCAAGTGTTTTGTTCTTAAAACTCATCCTGAACAGCTATCCAAATTTGAACTAAAAGCCGATGAAGGAATTTTTATTGGATATCCCCTTTCCATAAAAGCCTTCAGAGTCTACAATTTAAGAACAAGGGTTGTCATGGAATCTATCAATATCTCTTTTGATGATAAGAAAATTACTGGACTTGAAGATTTCAATGATCAGGATCAACTGAGATTTGAAAATGAAGATTTAAATTCTGATACTGTAAATCCTGACAGTCTAAATCCTGATACTGCAAACTCTGATGGATTAAACTCCGATATTATTGAAACTTCGGTGACTACGCCAAAGGAAGATGCACATATGCAGGGGGAGCATACTTAAGATACAACCACATCTCAAGAAGCATCAGAATCTACAACAGACTCTTCAAGTTCTGATTCATCAAGTTCTGATGGGCCAAATTCTGATAATTCTGGAAACTCAAATGCTGATAATTCTGGAAACTCAAATTCTGAAGGATCCAACTCAGAGAGCATAATTTCACGGGGAGCATCAGAAAATATTGATGAAGATAGCATGGATCATGGGGGGGCATCTAGTTCTAGAGAAAACCTTCCATCTGCAAGGAAGTGGGCTAAAGCACATACACCTGACTTAATTATTGGAAATCCTGATGCAGGTGTGAAAACTAGAGCAGCTACATCAAATGAATGTCTCTATAATTCTTTTCTTTCTCATACTGAACCAAAAAAAGTGGAAGAAGCTCTTCAAGATGCTGATTGGGTGCAAGCAATGCAGGAAGAGTTAAATGAATTTGAAAGAAATAAAGTCTGGACCATAGTGCCAATATCAAAGAACAGATCTGTTGTTGGTACAAAGTGGATGTTCAGAATCAAAACTGATAGTGATGGCATAATTACAAGGAATAAAGCAAGGCTGGTTGCAAAAAGATATTCTCAACAGGAGGGAATTGATTATGATGAAACATTTGCATCAGTTGCTAGATTGGAAGCCATAAGGATATTTTTGGCTTATGATGCTCACAAAAAGTTTACTGTCTTTCAAATGGATGTGAAAAGTGCGTTTCTCAATGGAGAATTGGAAGAGGAAGTATATGTTGAACAACCTCCAGGCTTTATAGATTCCAAACTTCCAAATCATGTCTACAGGCTTGATAAAGCACTTTATGGCCTTAAGTAAGCTCCAAGAGCATGATATGAGACTTTAGCTCAGTTTTTTCTGGAAAGTTGATTTAACAGAGAAACTATTGACAAAACACTGTTCTACCTCAACCCTGGAAAAGACTTACTTTTGGTGCAAATATATGTTGATGATATCATTTTTGGTTCTACAAATGACAGACTTTGCAAGAAGTTTGCCAAACTGATGCAGTCAAGATATCAAATAAGTATGATGGGGGGAACTTACCTATTTTATGGGCCTTCAAGTAAAGCAGAATGAAGAAGGCACTTTAATCTGTCAATATAAGTACACCAGAAATTTGCTGAAGAAATTTGGAATGCAAGATTGTTCAAGTACATCCACTCCCATGGCCACTGTAAAAAAATGGATAAGGATACAGGTACATCAGTAGATATTACTGATTACAGAGGTATGATTGGCTCACTACTCTATCTAACTGCTAGTAGACCTCATATCATGTATGCTACCTGTCTTTGTGCAAGATTTCAAGTAGATCCAAGAGAACCTCACTTAACAGCTGTGAAAAGAATTTTCAAGTACCTTAAGGGTACATATGATTTGGGATTGTGGTATCCTAGAGAATCAGACTTTAAGCTAATAGGTTACTCAGATGCAGATTTTGCAGGATGCAAAATTGACAGGAAAAGCACAAGTGGAAGCTGCCAATTTCTTGGAGGCAGATTAGTTTCTTGGTTTAGCAAGAAACAAAAGTCAATTTCCACATCAACTACAGAAGCAGAGTACAATACTGCAGGAAGCTGTTGTGCACAGATTCTTTGGATGAAGAATCTGTTACTGGATTATGGGTTAACATACTTTAAAATCCCTATTTACTGTGATAATCAAAGTGCTATTGCTATGACAAGTAATCCAGTTCAACACTCAATAACAAAGCACATCAGCATTAGGTATCACTTCATAAGGGAACATGTGGATGAAGGTACAATGGAATTGCATTTTGTTCCAACAGATCAACAACTAGCAGATATCTTCACAAAACTACTGTGTGAAGCTACTTTTACAAAATTGGTAAATGAACATGGAATGGTTTCAGGTTCTTTCTCTAAATCTGCTTAGTTTATGTTCTGATACATCAGATTTTATGATCAGTATTTACAGATATTACTATCTTTGTGTATTCTGTGCTTAAATTGAAAATTGCTTAAGTGCTGATTGTTGTCTGATGTGAATTTCTAAACTCTGATAGTGATATGAATGTTTCTGTGACTATTCAATCCAATGAGGATAACTGTGCTAGATGCTGACCTAGTAGTGTTTAATATACTAAAGTCCCATGTTTGAAGTAATTGTTTATGTGGAAATCTTTTAACACAAGCAAATTCTGATATTGAGCTTAGTTGCAGTTTACTTTGTGTATCTTATTACTAAGTTAAAAACTAGAATAGTGCTTCTTATCTGTTAAGATCTGATGTTAGTAAATATGATGGATGTACTAAGTGCTGATAAACCTCACTTATCAAAAGAAAAAGGAAAAGAAAAAGAAATAAAAATCATGTACTCCTGTGAGATCTAGAGTAAAAATGTGGAAGGGAATACCCAAGTGCATTGATGGTATTAAGTAATATGCATTAAAAAGAAAAATAAATATTTTCTTGGTGACTTTTCACACTCTATGATTACTGGAGAAATACTCTGATAATAGCATAAATTCTGATAAGCAGTCGTGACTCACTTACACTGAGAAGCCACCGTAAAATGGAATTTCAAAAGATGCATAAAATGAGCACAAAACAGTTAAGGTGGACTCATGCATGAACTCATTCTAAAGTAGACTTCAGAATAATGACAGATTTTGATCAAAGTTCTTAGTTATGCCTTATCTCTAAGATGTACTGAAGTGAATCAGACTTTAATCTTTATCTGATATTTACCGCACACACATATACTCCATATGAATGATGAACATTACTGTGGTGATAAATGTTATTTTAGATGAACAGTTTAAGTGTCAGTTGCATAAATTCCAAGGACAAAGTTCTGATGTAAGTTCTGATGATTAAGTTCTGATGAAACCATATCAGTATTTGTGTGAAGAATTACAGGAATACACATTCACTTTTCGAGTTAAGGAGCCATATTCTGATGACTTTTAAATCCTGATAATAATCAAGTTTTGATGCTGATGTGACAGTATTTATTTACTTGATTTATTTTTGGTCATTACTTGAACGATAATATTTTACAGAATATTGATTAATGTGAGATAAAACAGTCATAATCATTATTGGTTAGTAGTTAGCGTGTATGTCTTGAAAAACTGCATGCGCACAGTAATAATCATTATATCCCGTGCCCATTAACTCTGGTTTTAGATCTTTTACTGACTTTATTATTACACATCAGTCTAGGGAGTCGAGGGGTCATTATTTTTACTTGTAATTGTTGCCCATTCCTCGCGTCCCTTGGTATTCCATTGCCTATTTAAATGACTGATCATTCATCAGCAAAACCACATCTAGTCATTTCTCTCAAATAATGGCTCATTTTAGTTGGTTTTACAACTATGGCACCGAAACTGTGCACATTTTTCGAAATGGAATTCCGACGTCATATCCTATCAACAACATTCCATTTGTCCTATGGATTCAACTTCCAGAGAACATTAAAAATGATCTGTTGTATTTCCAAAGAGAAGTTCATCTTCATATTCTTCGGCAGCAGGAGCAAATCATTCGTCTTGTTGTTCTCTTTGTTGAAAGTAGGAAGAAGAATTAACTGTTATCCATCCGTTTCTCCTCACCGTCAGCTTTGTCAGGCTTCTTAGCTTAGGACTAAGGTTGTTGATGTTAGGAAAAGTAGAATAGGACTATCTTGTAGTTTTGCATGTAACTGATAAATTTCATCGAATGTAATCATCTGATATATTAATAAAATTTTGATTAATTGCAATATTTGTTCTATGTTTCTCAAATTATGTGATTGTGCATGTTTAATTGCAATTTTTTAATCTTTACTTCATCGACTATTAATCTTATTTTGTGATGAATGTTTTGATTAAATTCTGTTGATTTGAGAAAACAACTGAGGAACAGGTTTCTATATCAGAACCTGTTATTATAGAAGCTGAGAAGATTTCTTCTCAGAAAGATACCGTAACTGGGAGTTCTAGGCCCCTCAAAAGGCTTAGAAAATTAAATTCTGATGATAAAACTCCTACAGTGTCTCCACCTTTGAGGAAAGTAAAGAAATAGAGTGCTCATAGGAACATACTTGAGTCAAGTTCAGATGTAGTGGAAGCAGCTAAGGAAGAGGATTAGGAATCTCTGATCTCAATAGAACCAGTTGTTATTGAATTACTTCCTTCTGCACAACAAGAAACTGCACAACCAGAAACTGCTTAAGATAAAATGCCTACACCTTGTATGTCACCTATAGTTGATCCAGTACATACTAAAAAACAGGTACAAGTGCTGAAATTGATATTCATAACCTGATTGTGCCTGAGGTTTTGTACTTGGAAGCTCCACAAATTCAACTCACTCCACCAACAACATCACTTTTGAATGTTGATCAGAATCTGGCTGCAGATCAGAATTTAGAAGATGATGTTGAAGCCTCTATAGCCTCACATACTACTGTTTTACCAGAGGATGCTGATACTGCAGGATCTACATGTTCTGATGCTTCCAATGAAGAAATTACTGGTGAAGCTGCTGCTAGTTTAGATGCTGATGCAGCTGGTCCATCAGGACATGTACCTCAACAAACTGTTCATAAAGTTGATTTAGTCAAGAAGTTTGTTACAGGGGAAGCACCAGTACCTTGGAGTGAAACTCCTAGAGGAAAGGAGTGGACTAAAGAATGGAACTCAGTTAGTTTTGTTCCTTCTGAAAAGATTTTTGCTGAGCATCTTGCAAAAGCTGATGAAATGCTGATAAATGATGATTTCAAGGCACAACTGAGAGTTACTGCATTGAGTACAAGGCACCTTCAAGGTCAACATTCAATAACTCATGACAAGGTGAAGAAAATTCAAGAAAACTTGATCCAGCAAGATATAAATCTGAAACTTGAAAAGAACAGATTTTTCAAGCCAGCCTTTGACAGAATTGCCTATATTGAGAAAACTCAAGAGAAGCAACAAGCTCAAATTGAAAAAATTCTGAAGAATCAAGCTTCTCACCAAAATCAACTCTATGAGATCCAATCCTTTGTGGAATTGCTTGTCTCTCTTCTAATACCTGCTGATGCCAAAAAGGAGGAGAAAGTGATTAAGTCCAAATGCAAATCTATTCAGACACTGAAAGGAAAGGATGATGAAAATGATGACCAGGGAAACTCTAACAAGGGTAGAGGTCATGGTCAAGGTAAAGGTTTTTCATCAATTAAAGCTGGAACTAAAAGTCAAAGAACAAGTTCTAATACTGGGAGAAGAATAAGTTCCTATACTGGTAAAAGGATAAGTTCTGATGAACTTCTGGAACTTGATGAGGAAATTTCAAGACCGTTATTTCTGAAAGAAAATCCAGGATTGGACTTTTAGAGTCTAAAGGAAGAAGAAGCTAGACTTAAGTTAGAAAAAGTCAACTCCAAATCTGAAGCTTCTGTTGTTGAAAAGAAACTTCCTAAAGCTAAAGGCATTGTGATAAAAGAAAGGACAAATTCTGAGGCAACTAAGGCCAAATCACAAATGGAGATAGATCCAAGGTCCAAGGGCAAAGAAAAAGTTGGTGAACCTGTAAAGGTTTATGTGCCTGCTATGGATGAAGAAATATCTGATGAACATGCTAATCTTATTCTGATTTCAAAGAAGATTTCTCAAACAACCTCTAACATGGCTCAAGTTGTTAATAGTCAAGATATGTTAAGTTCTGATATGACACTGAAGCAAGCAACCTCTGACATAGCTTATGTTATCAGAAGATAAGTTAAAGGAAACCTCTAACATTGCTTATGTTAAATCCTCAAGGTTACTCCTACCAGGATTTACTAAAGCTAAACAGACTCAACCTTTGAATACTGCAACATGTGTTTTGAAGCAAGAGTGGTTACAGGAAAGGAAGCAAAAGATAAATCTGGATTGGGTAGTGCTGATGAAAGAAGAGTGCAGAACATAACCAATGATCCAACTTCCTTAAGTGAACCAGGTGTTGGAGCAACTTCTGAAAGATTGAATCAGCTTGAATCTGTACAGATGGTTTACCATACCTTCTTGAAAGAAGACATCTTGTTATATTTTATGACAGATGGAAGGGTTTACCACATAAGGGAGAATGCTATACCACTGAAGTATTTTGAGGAACTAGAACATGTTCTATTCTTACTTCAAGTGAAGAACAGATTAACAGAAAGTGCTGCAAACTATTTGAAGACTCAAATTTAGAGATAGAAGAAGCTTTATTTTGTAAAGTCTGACAGCACATACTGTCCCAAGTACAGAGATCAGAAGGGTGATATTATCGAGATGAAGCCTAACTTTGCTAAGATTATAACTACCTTTCTGGGTTATAAGGCTATAGAATTCAATCTTGAGTCTGACAAGGCATATTTGATCAGACTGGATCAGGACATAAGGAAAGCCAGAATAAATGATTTCACACTACAAGAAAAATGTCAATAGACATCACACATTAGACATCGGTTGACGGTGCCACTGATGTTAAAAATTTTAATGACATCACCCCGTGTTTTTCTGATGTCTTTGTTATTTGAAGACATCAGTTATTATTAAACCAATGTCTAAACTTTACAAAAAAATAAAAAAATTTGCGCTCACCTTCATTTTCCCCTGTCAGTCAAAATCCCATCCATATCTGTTCTAAAATCCCCCCCTCCCAAAATTTCCCCCCTTAACCAATTTTTTGTTCCCCCCATTCCTCACTTCACAATTAAAATCTAAAAACTAAAATAAAAAACTAAAAACAAAAATCTGTCTTTCTCTCTGCTCACTCTCTCTCAACACATCTCTGTCTCGAACCTCTCTCTCTCCGCTCACTCACAATCTCTCTAAACTCCGCTCACTATCTCTCTGTTAAGCTCTGTACTGCGGTAAGTTATCTATGTACTCAAATACTCAAATCGAACTGATCTTCTCTACATGAAGACCAGTTTTATAAATTGAGGGTTTTTGAATTCGAAACCCTAATTTTGTAAAATTGGGGGTTTTTTAATTCAAGTGATACTCCTTCAAGGTTCAGACCCAAAGGAAGCACATACAGACTTATCAGCATTCACACATTCAAATCGCTGCATAAAGTTAAAAAGAAAGTTGATTTCATGATTTATTCAATTAGAAATTTAAGTGACTGTTATGATTTATTTAGTGTAAGTTTCTTCTGATTAATTCCGTGATAGTCTTGTTATGAACTCTTTCTTGAGGGATTATAATGCATAAAATTGATTTACGTGTACCTAAACTTTGTATTTCTTTTTTCTGATATCTGGGGATGGAAATATTTGGTTTTTCGGTACTATGATCTTTTTTAATGAACCTACTCAGACCTTGTGCTTATTTTCAAAACTAGATTTTAATGCTTTCGAAGCTGATGTAATTTTTTCTTCAATTTTATCATGTAAAAGAGTTGGAATAGAGGTTCTAAAAGTAGATGTATGCTTTGAGGACTTGACAATACATTAAGGTAAAAAAAAATTCCAACATTTAAACTAATCGAATGTAAAAACCTCTTGCATTGGTGTCATCATCTACTCGCAGAGTGATTGTTTTAAAGCTTGATGTAATTTTGTGTGCAATTTGTTTATCAGGAGCAGGAGGCCACTCTTACTTAAAAGTGGAATGATAACAAGTAGGTACTTGTTCTTGTGTTTCTGCATCTTTCTTTATGAGGTGCTGTAAATTTCTCATAGATTGTTGCAGTTTGCTTTCCATTGTATGGAAAATTGAAATTCGTGTTTACATTGCTCTGTCATCCGCAAATGCCCACTTGTAGTTAAATACTACAAACAAGTCAATCTTTTCATTTTAGTCTGCATGTCCAGTGCTCAATGATTCAAGAGCCTCCTCCCATTACAATATTTCTTTTCATTTATCTGCTCTCCTAAATTTACAACCAGGAGCAGTAAAAAATATCCATGATAGAACAAGTTGCGTTAACTATTATACATTCATAGTTAGTTGTTTAAAATTTAATATATATTGTGTCCAACTACATTTCAGGCCTGTTACGCTAATAGGGTTTTCGCTTGGAGCACGAGTAATTTTCAAGTGTCTTGAAACTCTGGCTAAAGCAGACTGTGATGGTATTTTCAGGGACATAAACTCTTTTTCCTTTTCGTTTATGCTAGCCTGAATTGTTCTAATGCAGTTACAATGAATACTTACAGCTCAGCTGGTTGAAAGAGTTTTTCTCCTTGGTTCACCTCTTTCTATTAAAGGTGAAAACTGGGAAGTAGCAATGAAGGTAATATCCTACTTTTTTATATATAAATGATCTGTCTTGGTGATCTATTATGTTTCCCTTTAAATTCATAGATCAGTTCTTTTGCAGGTTGTGTCTGGAAGATTTGTGAATGCATATTCTACAAATGACTGGATGCTTGGAGTCGTCTTTCGTGCTAGGTATATAGTAGAGCAGTCGTGAACTTATTACTTAATGTTCACAATTCTGCTGGTTCTTCCCATCTACCGGATAATACCATTTCTCGGTTTCATTTCTGATTAATTTTAAAAGTATAATATTGGTTCGCCATAACATGTGATTTTATCTTTGTGAGTTTATTCTAAAACGTTGCAACTTGATATTCTCATATATAAACAGTCTCCTCAGCAAAGGATTAGCTGGAATGCTAGAAGTTGATACCCCTGGAATTGAGAATGCAAGTATATGCTAACCATCATTTTTTGTTGCAGTTAGCAGATATACTTATCATACTTTGATATAAATTTAACATAATTATGAGTAAATGAGTTTTTCTTGGTACAGATCGATGTAACAGAATTCGTGGAGGGTCACTCTTCATACCTCTGGACTACTCAAGGAATTATGGAAAAAATCATAGGTTGTAGATTGCTATATGATGTGTGCTATAATATTATACTTGGAAATAATCCACCTGTTGCTGCATTTGTAGTTGGTAAGGGAAACCACCTTTTTTGTTTCCTCTTTGGATCTATGATTTCATATAAATGGTAATTTAATAGCAGGCTAATTAATTTAGGAAAATATCTGAAGCTGATGTGGTTTGTATATCTTAAAGGTATGTGTGCAGAGTGTTGAATGTGCCAATTTATTGTCCAGATATATAACATTTTATAACATGCATTGTAAATTCCATTTTATCTCAAGTTGACCCACATTATCTGTATTTTAAACCGTAATGTTCACTTTTATTATTGACACAGGTTTGGTAACACGGCATACTTGCATATATCTGTGGCTTTCATTCAGATGCTTAAAGCCCTGAGTATGTGATTTGAACAAAATTTACATTTATAAATTGCCTGTAAATTGTATCCAACTCTGTGATGGGGTGATATTTCATGTTGCCTTTTTTTACTTTTAAAAGAAAGCATTGTTCAGTT
This sequence comes from Apium graveolens, assembly GCF_009905375.1. Classification (NCBI taxonomy): domain Eukaryota; kingdom Viridiplantae; phylum Streptophyta; class Magnoliopsida; order Apiales; family Apiaceae; genus Apium; species Apium graveolens. The sequence goes on from NC_133655.1 coordinate 2,609,222, forward strand.
CATGAAGCTACCATGTTTCCGTTAGGTAACTTCTGTATTGCAATATTTCTCACTTGCAGTTTCGCATTTCTGTTTGTACCTTAATTAGTACTTCTTGAAGCAGCCTGGAATGGAAGTCTCTCAGATTAAGTTCAACTTCTGGATTTTTTTTCCAATGCCATTTGTGCGCTAGCATTGAACTTCTCAATTTTCTTAGTGATTGGTCGAACCGAAGCAGTGACCATTCGAGTTGTTGGTGTTCTGAAAGATTGGATATTGATTGCTCTTTCAACTGTAATATTTCCGGAGTCTATTATTACTGGACTAAACATTACTGGCTATGCAATAGGTATATAACTTGCGATCATTATACTTTTGGATAAACTTTGCTTGTATAAAGTTAATAACATGCAGTGTTTACTTTCCTTGATCATCAGATGTTGTCCAGCAGTTAATTGAGCTCTTTTAGAAGATAATATGAAAGACGAGTACAGAATGACTCAGTGACATCTGAGTTTTATCTGTAAATGTTAGGTAGCTAATCGTTCATATACATCATGTCTTACTTTTATGGTCATTAGTGTTTAGGTGTATGTATAGTAAACCTGCTATGCAGGAGAAAGTTTAAGAGATATTACTACTGATTGAAGAAATTTTTAATATACTGGCTTCCCATTTACATGGTCTTACATAAATCTTGTTTATTTCTTTTTGTGTTAGCAGTGTTTAGCAGTTGACATGTATATAAGAAAAGCTGATGTCAAAAAAGATAATGTACATCACTTTAAGGTAAAACACTGATGTCAAAGAAATCCAGGTTCAAGTCTAAATGAAACATAGAAATCAATTTGTTTAAGATAAAACTGATGTCAAGTGACATTATAAGCATCACTTTTAACCAAATAAAACTGATGTCAAAAAACGTAATGTACATCAGTTTCAGACAAATAACTGATGTGAAAGACTAACATGTTCAAGTCTAAATGATACATAGACATCACTTCATTCTAGAAAAAAGTGATGTCTATACGCTAAATTAGACATCACCTTTCATTAAAGAAACAGATGTTTAATATGCCATTTTACATCACCTCTGTCAAAATTATCGATGTTTTTGTGACAAAAAACATAGCTCAATATATGTTTAATATGTTTTAATAGGTGTAATTTAATTATTAAATAATTTTGTTATAGCATTTTTTGAAAAAATCATCACATAGACATCAGTATTTTTCACTAAAATCGATGTTTCTTTGACAAAAAACATAGCTCATGATGCGTTTAACATGTTTAATTAGGTGTAATTTAGTTATTAAATAATTTATTTATAGCATTTTATGTAAATAATCAACACATAGACATCTGTTTTTTTAACTAAAATCGATGTCTAATCGAGTATAGACATCGGGTATCCACCGATGTCTAGAATAGACATCACCGACATCAACATCGGTTGTGAAACAGCATAGACATCGGTCAAAAAGCGATGTCTATGGACTTTTTTCTTGTAGTGTCAGGGATGCTATCTTTCAAATTGGTGAAGATACAGTTGAATTGAAGAATGCTAAAAGGAGGATGATTGATGAACTTAAATATGCTGAGAGATGTTTGTTAAAGAACTATCTCAGAACAGCTCCTGACATCAAAGAGATCAGTAATTGAAGCCAAGTCAAGATCTACAACTGCTCAAATTATGATGTGTATACAGACTGAAGCTTTTTATCAGAAGTTAAAGGTGGTAAAGCTTTAAGGACTATCAGTTATGGTTATCTAGTCAAATTCTCATGCATTTGTACTTAATGTTTTTGACATAATCAAATATCTGTTAAACTTGTATATTATGCTAATTTACAAGTTGGGGGAGATTGTTAGATATATTTGATAATGTCATGTCTAATATGATTTGTGTTTAGTTTTCAGATCGTACTTAAACAGGACAAATCAGTATTAACTGGAAATCAGCACTTACTGAAGTCAGTACTTAAGATATCAGAACTTAAGTGGTAAGAACTTAAGTTGTCAGGAGATATTTATCAGGAGATAATATCAGGACTTAAGGGGACTTTCAGATAAGGAAGGCGGTCGATTGAAAGGAAAGAAGATCAAGACACACGCAAGAAGAGATATGCATGAAGAAGGAATTCTATGAAGAATAGAATACTTGGAAGAAAAGATAACTGATTGATATATTTTAGGAAGCAGAATTATATTCCATATCAATTAGCGATTATCTTGTAACTGTGTAGTATATAAACACAGACATAGGGTTTACACTATAAGTGTTATCATTATCGAGAATAATATTCATTGTAACCTTAGCAGCTCTCGTGATATTTGTTCATCATTGAGAGAGGACAGTTCCATATTGTAACAGAGTTTAATAAAGCTTGTTTTCTGTTACTTGTGTTCTTTAATTTGATTTGATTGTCATAAACACTGTATTCAACCCCCTTCTACAGTGTGTGTAACCTATCATACTTGTCGAACTATTTTAGTGTTAGGATCTCAACCCCTAAATTCAATTTGTAAAAATAGTTAAAATTTAAATATTCAAATATTCAATGCAGGAAGAGTTAAATGAATTTGAACGAAATAAAGTCTGGACCCTAGTGCCAAGACCAAAGAACATATCTGTTGTTGGTACAAAGTGGGTGTTCAGAATCAAAACTGATAGTGATGACATAATTACAAGGAATAAAGCAAGGCTGGTTGCAAAAGGATATTCTCAATAGGAGGGAATTTATTATGATGATACATTTGCACCATTTTCTAGATTGGAAGCCATAAGGATATATTTGGCTTACGCTACTCACAAAAAGTTTACTGTCTTTCAAATGGATGTGAAAAGTGCTTTTCTCAATGAAGAATTGGAAGAGGAGGTATATGTTGAACAACCTCCAGGCTTTGTAGATTCCAAACTTCCAAATCATGTCTACAGGCTTGATAAAGCACTTTATGGCCTTAAGCAAGCCCCAAGAATATGGTATGAGAGTTTAGCTCAGTTTCTTTCGGAAAGTGGATTTAACAGAGAAACTATTGACAAAACACTGTTCTACCTCAACCATGGAAAGGACTTAGTTTTGGTGCAAATATATGTTGATGATATCATTTTTGGTTCTACAAATGACAGACTTTGCAAGAAGTTTTCCAAACTGATGCAGTCAAGATATCAAATGAGTATGATGGGGGAACTTACCTATTTTATAGGCCTTCAAGTCAAGCAGAATGAAGAAGGCACTTTTATCTGTCAATCTAAGTACACCAGAAATTTGCTGAAGAAATTTGGAATGCAAAATTGTTCAAGTGCATCCACTCCCATGGCCACTACAAAAAAAATGGATAAGGATACTGGTACATCAGTAGATATTACTGATTATAGAGGTATGATTGGCTCACTACTCTATCTAACTGCTAGTAGACCTCATATCATGTATGCTACCTGTCTTTGTGCAAGATTTCAAGTAGATCCAAGAGAACCTCACTTAACAGCTGTGAAAAGAATTTCCAAGTACCTTAGGGGTACAGATGATTTGGGATTGTGGTATCCTAGAGAATCAGACTTTAAGCTAATAGGATACTCAGATACAGATTTTGTAGGATGCAAAATTGACAGGAAAAGCACAAATGGAAGCTGCTAATTTCTTGGAGGCAGATTAGTTTCTTGGTTTAGCAAGAAACAAAAGTCAATTTTCACATCAACTACAGAAGCACAGTACATTGATGCAGGAATTTGTTGTGCACAGATTCGTTAGATGAAGAATCGGTTACTGGATTATGGGTTAACATACTTTAAAATCCCTATTTACTGTGATAATCAAAGTGCTATTGCTATGACAGGTAATCCAGCTCAACACTCAATGACAAAGCACATCAGCATTAGGTACCACTTCATAAGGGAACATGTGGATGAAGGTACAGTAGAATTGCATTTTGTTCCAACAGATCAACAACTAGCAGATATCTTCACAAAACCACTGTGTGAAGCTACTTTTACAAGATTGGTAAATGAACTTGGAATGGTTTCAGGTTCTTTCTCTAAATCTGCTTAGTTTCTGTTCTGATACATCAGATTTTATGATCAGTATTTACAGATATTACTATCTTTGTGTATTCTGTCTTAAATTGAAAATTGCTTAAGTGCTGATTATTGTCTGATGTGAATTTCTAAACTCTGATAGTGATATGAATGTTTCTGTGACTATTCAATACAATGAGGATAACTGTGCTAGATGCTGACCTAGTAGTGTTTAATATACTAAAGTCCCATGTTTAAAGTAATTGTTTATATGGAAATCTTTTAACACAAGCAAATTCTGATATTGAGCTTAGTTGAAGTTTACTTTGTGTATCTTATTACTAAGTTAAAAACTAGAATAGTGCTTCTTATCTGTTAAGATCTGATGTTAGTAAATATGATGGATGTACTAAGTGCTGATAAACCTCACTTATCAAAAGAAAAAGGAAAAGAAAAAGAAATTAAAATGAGGTACTCCTTTAAGATCTAGAGTAAAAATGTGGAAGGGAAGACCCAAGTGCATTGCTGGTATTAAGTAATATACATTAGAAAGCAAAATAAATATTTTCTTGGTGACTTTTCACACTCTATGATAACTGGAGAAATACTCTGATAATAGCATAAATTCTGATAAGCAGTCGTGACTCAATTACACTGAGAAACCACCGTAAAATGGAATTTCAAAAGATGCATAAAATGAGAACAAAACAGTTGAGGTGGACTCATGCATGAACTCATTCTAAAGTAGACTTCAGAATAATGACAGATTTTGAGCAAAGTTCTTAGTTATGCCTTATCTCTAAGATGTACTGAAGTGAATCAGACTTTAATCTTTATCTGATATTTAGCTTACTGCACACACATACACTCCATATGAATGATGAACATTACTATGGTGATAAATGTTATTTTAGATGAACAGTTTAAGTGTCAGTTGCATAAATTCCGAGGACAAGTTCTGATGGAAGGTCTGATGATTAAGTTCTGATGAAACCATATCAGTATTTGTGTGAAGAATTATAGGAATATACATTCACTTTTCGAGTTAAGGAGCCATATTCTGATGACTTTTAAATCCTGATAATAATCAAGTTTTGATGCTCACGTGACAGTATTTAGTTACTCGATTTATTTTTGGTCATTACGTGAACGATAATATTTTTACAGAATAGTGATTAATGTGAGATAAAAAAGTCATAATCATTTTTGGTTAGTAGTTAGCGTGTATGTCTTGAAAAACTGCATGCGCACAGTAATTATCATTATAACCCGTGCCTATTAACTCTGGTTTTAGATCTTTTACTGACTGTTATTATTACACATCAGTCTAGGGAGTCGAGGGGTCATTATTTTTACTTGTAATTGTTGCCCATTCCTCGCGTTCCTTGGTATTCCATTGCCTATTTAAATGACTGATCATTCATTAGCAAAACCACATCTGGTCATTTCTCTCAAACAATGGCTCATTTTAGTTGGTTTTACAACTATGGCACCGAAACAGTGCACATTTTTCGAAATGGAATTCCGACGTCAAATCCTATCAACAACATTCCATTTGTCCTATGGATTCAACTTCCAAAGAACGTTAAAAATGATTTGTTGTCTTTCCAAAGAGAAGTTCATCTTTGTATTCTTCGAGAGCAGGAGCAAATCATTCGTCTTGTTGTTCTCTTTGTTGAAAGTAGGAAGAAGAATTAACTGTTATCCATCTGTTTCTCTTCACCGTCAGCTTTATGAGGCTTCTTAGCTTAGGACTAAGGCTGTTGATGTTAGGAATCGTAGAATAGGACTATCTTGTAGTTTTGCATGTAATTGATAAATTTCATCGAATGTAATCATCTTATATATTAATGAAATTTTGATTAATTGCAAGATTTGTTCTATGTTTCTCAAATTATGTGATTGTGCATGTTTAATTGCAATTATTTAATCTTTACTTCATTGACTTTTAATCTTATTTTGTGATGAATGTTTTGATTAAATTCTGTTGATTTGAGAAAACAACTGAGGAACAGGTTTCTATGTCAGAACCTGTTATTATAGAAGCTGAGAAGAATTCTTCTCAGAAAGATACTGTAACTGGGAGTTCTAGGCCCCTCAAAAGGCTTAGAAAATTAAATTCTGATGATAAAACTCCTACAGTGTCTCCACCTTTGAGGAAAGTTAAGAAATAGAGAGCTTATAGGAACATACTTGAGTTAGATTCAGATGTAGTGGAAGCAGCTAAGGAAGGGGATCAGGAATCTCTATTCTCAATAGAACCAGTTGTTATTGAATTACTTCCTTCTACACAACCAGAAACTGCTTAAGATAAAATGCCTACACCTTGTATGTCACATATAGTTGATCCAGTACATACTGAAAAACCAGGTACAAGTGCTGAAATTGATATTCATAACCTGATTGTGCCTGAGGTTTTGTACTTGGAAGCTCCACAAATTCAACTCAGTCCACCAACAACATCACTTTTGAATGTTGATCAGAATCTGGCTGCAGATCAGAATTTAGAGGATGATGTTGAAGCCTCTATAGCCTCGCATACTGCTGTTTTACCAGAGGATGCTGATACTGCAGGATCTACAAGTTCTGATGCTGCCAATGAAGAAATTACTAGTGAAGCTACTGCGAGTTTAGATGCTGATGCAGCTGGTCCATCAGGACATGCACCTCAACAAACTGTTCATAAAGCTGATTTAGTCAAGAAGTTTGTTACAGGGGAAGCACCAGTACCTTGGAGTGAAACTCCTAGAGGAAAGGAGTGGACTAAAGAATGGAACTCAGTTAGTTTTGTTCCTTCTGAAAAGATTTTTGCTGAGCATCTTGCAAAAGCTGATGAAATGCTGATAAATGATGATTTCAAGGCACAACTGAGAGTTACTGCATTGAGTACAAGGCACCTTCAAGGTCAACACTCAATAACTCATGACAAGGTGAAAAAAATTCAAGAAAACTTGATCCAGCAAGATATGAATCTGAAATTTGAAAAGAACAGAATTTTCAAGCTAGCCTTTGACAGAATTGCCTATATTGAGAAAACTCAGGAGAAGCAACAAGCTCAAATTGAAGAAATTCTGAAGAATCAAGCTTCTCACAAAAATCAACTCTATGAGATCCAATCCTCAGTGGAATTTCTTGTCTCTCTTCTATTACCTGCTGATGCCAAAAAAGGGGAGAAAGTGATTAAGTCCAAATGCAAATCTATTCAGACACTGAAAGGAAAGGATGATGAAAATGATGACCAGGGAAACTCTAACAAGGGTAGAGGTCATGGTCAACGTAAAGGTTTTTCATCAAGTAAAGCTGGAACTACAAGTCAAAGAACAAGTTCTGATACTGGGAGAAGAATACGTTCTTATACTGGTAAAAGGATAAGTTCTGATGAACTTCTAGAACTTGATGAGGAAATTTCAAGACAGTTATTTCTGAAAGAAAATCCAGGATTGGACTTTTAGAGTCTAAAGGAAGAAGAAGCTAGACTTAAGTTAGAAAAAGTCAACTCCAAATCTGAAGCTTCTGTTGTTGAAAAGAAACTTCCTAAAGCTAAAGGCATTGTGATAAAAGAAAGGACAAATTCTGAGGCAACTAAGGCCAAATCACAAATGGAGATAGATCCAAGGTCCAAGGGCAAAGAAAAAGTTGGTGAACCTGTAAAGGTTTATGTGCCTGCTATGGATGAAGAAATATCTGATGAAGATGCTAATCTTACTATAATTTCAAAGAAGATTTCTCAAACAACCTCTGACATGGCTCAAGTTGTTCATAGTCAAGATATGTTAAGTTCTGATATGACACTGAAGCAAGCAACCTCTGACATAGCTCAAGTTGGCTTGATATCAGAAGATAAGTTAAAGGAAACCTCTGACATTTCTTATGTTAAATCCTCAAGGTTACTCCTACCAGGATTCACTAAATCTAAACAGACTCAACCTTTGAAGACTGCAACATGTGGTTTTGAAGCAAGAGTGGTTACAGGAAAGGAAGCAAGAGATAAATCTGGATTGGGTAGTGCTGATGAAAGAAGAGTGCAGAACACAACCAATGATCCAACTTCCTTAAGTGAACCAGGTGTTGGAGCAACTCATGAAAGATTGAATCAGCTTGAATCTGTACAGATTGTTTACCATACCTTCTTGAAAGAACACATCTTGTTATATTTCATGACAGATGGAAAGGTTTACCACATAAAGGAGAATGTTATACCACTGAAGTATTTTGAGGAACTAGAACATGTTTTATTCTTACTTCAAGTGAAGAAAAGGTTAATAGAAAGTGCTGCAAACTATTTGAAGACTCAAATTCAGAGACTGAAGAAGCTTTATTCTGTAAAGTCTGACAGCACATACTATCCCAAGTACAGAGATCACAAGGGTGATATTATCGAGATGAAGCCTAACTTTGCTAAGATTATAACTACCTTTCTGGGTTATAAGGCTGTAGAATTCAATCTTGAGTCTGACAAGGCATATTTGATCAGACTAGATCAGGACATAAGGAAAGCCAGAATAAATGATCTCATGGCTGCTATCTTTCAAATTGGTGAAGATACAGTTGAATTGAAGAATGATAAAAGGAGGATGATTGATGAACTTAAATATGTTGAGAGATGTTTGTTAAAGAACTATCTCAGAACAACTCCTAACATCAAAGAGATCAGTAATTGAAGCCAAGTCAAGATCTACAACTGCTTAAATTCTGATGTGTATACAGACTGAAGCTTTTTATCAGAAGTTAAAGGTGGTAAAGCTTTAAGGACTATAAGTTGTAGTTATCTAGTCAAATTCTCATGAATTTGTACTTAATGTTTTTGACATTATCAAATATCTGTTAAACTTGTATATTATGCTAATTTACAAGTTGGGGGAGATTGTTAGATATATTTGATAATGTCATGTCAACTGGAAATCAGCACTTATACTGAAGTCAGTACTTAAGATATCAGAACTTAAGTGGTAAGAACTTAAGTTGTCAGGAGATATTTATCAGGAGATAAATATCTAGAGATCAGCTTGTGGAATTAGTCTTCAGGTAGTAGAGAATTTATAGAAGTCCAGAGAAATAATCGCGTGTTTCAGTCATGTTAGGAGAGTCATTTGTGTGCCTGGCTTTTAGCCATTATCAGCTAAACCAATCTATTATATTGTACCGTTCTTCTTTTGAAATAAAAACAGACGCTTACTAGTGCATCTATCTTATTTTCTCTCAGATAAAGAAATACTTATACGTATATAAACAGGTATATACAGGTGCTATTTTCAACAAAAACAAGTTCGAATGAGTAAACCAGCCGAGCCTAGTCGAGTTTGAATATCATTTTCGGCTAGATTATTTAAGGGGCTCAACTCGTTTGAAAAAAGTACTGTTTGTTTGTGCACTACAAGAAAAATGCCATCAGACAACGCTTGACCAAAAAAGTGTTGCCGAGAAATTTTACACAACAGTTTTTTAAAAACCAGAAAACGGGTGTTGTGTGAATCCCTTTACTGCAATAGGTTTAAAACTGTTGTCTAGCATATCATATCAGACAACCGTTTTATGAGATAAGGTGTTGTTTAAATTAAAAGATTTCATCATTCCTACAATGCTTTAAAAACTATTGTCTAGGTAATCGACACAGACAAGCCTTTCTAAAGCGATGTTGTGCAAATGAGATAGTTTGTACAACAGTTTAATTTTGCATTGTCTGAAAGTAATGGAGACAACGTTGTGAAACACCGTTGTTAGAATGAGACAAGTGTTTTCTCAATGGATTAGTTAAGCTGGAATCAAACAACGTAACTCCGTTGTGTTGTCTGAATATCACTTGACATACAAGTGTTTTTCTTCTGTTGTATGTCATGACATCACACAAGCGTTTTGCTCATAAAACCATTGTCACTTGTATTGGTGAGCTGGTGTAATGAGAGACGTTCATTGAGAGGAGATTTTATATCAGTCGTTAGATTAAAAAACATTACTATGCTTACACAACCTTTTTTATTCAAAAGAAAGTACTGTCAATGTTTATCTAAGACGACCTTTTTCCATAGAAACCATTGTCTATAAGTCTGATTGAAGTAAATAAAATAAAGTTCTAATGGATAAAAGAAGATGAAAGTCATGATAATTGAAGTGTCTGTATTTAACAGAAGACAAGTAAATAATATGAATAGTTAAAACAATTAAATTTTATAATTTATTTTCAGTTACAAGACAAATTTTTTATTTTTAAAATCAATGTGGTATAAAAAAATTGTAAATTTTATCTGTAATACGGTGGTGAAATTTTAAAGTATCCTACACAAGCACTACAAGGAAAACCGGCTCACACAACGGTTTTTGCCCGTTATCTGATACCCTGAAAAACTGTTGACTATTGAGCCGCCGTCTCTTATATGGATCAGACAACGGGAAAAAACTGTTGTGTGAGTCTACATAGACAACGACCATGTCATTAAGCCCGTTGTATTATATCCAGAAAAGATAACATTTTTGCGTAGTTTTCGTTGCAACAAGTAACATTACTCAAGTGTTTTCCCAAAGTCAGGAAACACTAGTGTATATTATCACTAATAGTATGACATTAAAATAAGAAATACAACATTTTGTGTCATATAAACGTTGTTGTGTACCCAAACACACAACAAAAATGAGCTAAGAAAACTCTTGTAACCATGGTCTACAGACAACAGTTTTTTTTTTCTAAATGTATGGCTTGAACTACTACTTACAACGGTTATCCTTTCCCAACGTGTGGTTCGAGTACCTTGCATACAATGTTTTTAATTTTTTTTAGACACTGATTTTTGTTATTAGAAATATTGTTTTAGTTCTAAAAAATACAATGCTTTTTATGAAACTTGGATATTGAAAGTATTGTCTCATAAAAAATATAACAAGTATTTTGATGAATGCCCTCATTGGCTTTGCATATCCAAACAAAAGTTCTACATGTAGCCAAAAGAATAATTTTCCATATCCAAATAAAAATAAGCTACACTATAGAATGAACATGCTACAAAAATTTCAAAAAATAACAATCCATCAACCTGCCCCTTATTCCCAATTGGGCCTCTCCTTTCCTCCTTGCCTTTCATGGTATCACAAACTTGTAGCATAGATGATGTTAAGCCCATTTCAAGTTTTACCATTTCTAACGACTATAAATTTTCTTATGCAACTGCTGGTGTTTCTGGTTTGCACTAACTTCCCAAACTTGATTCACTTGGAAGTCCAGAAGGTCAAAACTCACTTTGTCGATAGCTTGTTTCTCGGCATAACACTGATTATTCACTGTGACAAAAATTCAAATGTCAGCACAACTGGCTCTAACCAAACAATCATTGAAAACACGTAAAAATGATTAAGGAACAAAAAGAACATGTATTAGTATGCAACAACATCATAAGCAGTATCTTTGAGAAGGAAACCCAGGGTGATTTCAAATACAGAATAAGGGCAGCTACCTATAGCTTCTTGTAGAATAGAAATCATAACATGACCCATAGAAGCTGAACATAGATGAAAAATATATTGTATGAAAAACTTTTTAACTAAAAGGTTATAAAATTGTCAAGTACATGACACAATATATATTGTCGCTTACGTGGCTATGAGTTTCAAACAAAACAATGTATAGTGCTTAGGCACATGGCCTCATTTTCTCTAACTAGAGAACAAAATCCTGCTCCTGATGAAAAGATACATGGTTCTAAAACCATTCCTCCACCTCACTTGCTGACAACATAAAATACATGTTTTTGGCGTCACACAATATTAGCTAATAATCAACATAATAATAGTCATCATTGATCTAAAGATGCAAAAATGTAGGCACATGACAAATCACAAAGTTATCAATTATAAGTAATTGAAAATAGTATTGCAAAAAGTAGTCATTTTCATTAGGTATAAGTTTGGGTTAGCATTCTAAGACAAAAGTTTTACAGAATGGGCATTTCAAACGATTGTATATCCAGCAGAATAATATTATTCGAAATAACAGCCCTTAATTTTGGCTAAAAAAGATAGTGATGATATCAAGGCAACACGTTAAAAAGTGATATCAAGTATTAAATCTCGCAAATATGCAAACTAAATGATTAGTAAGCAGAACACCTTAGTTTCAGCATGTTTAATGATGTATGAATCAAACTAAAAGATTACTAAGCAGAACACCTTAGTTTCAGCATCTTTTCCAATATAGGAACAATAAATATATTATTATCATACATGGATCTTATCGTATAACTCAACGAATCATGAGTTCTGAATTTCAACACTTGCAAAAGTATAATAATTTAGAATTCACTATATTCATATCTCACTAAACAAAATCATCACTAGAAGGCACACAAAAAGTTGATGTAAAATTTTAAATGAATATATGAATATTACAAATAAGGACAATGGTCCACAACTGTAGTCCTCTCCCTAGACCACCATGAGACAACATTGAAATAAGACTCTGACCACACCACACCAATATATAGCCTATTTTAAAAATTGAACATGAGCTTCCAAATTAACACCAGTACACATAATCAATTTTTAAAATTTAATATGTACATGAAAAATTACAAAATTCAAGCCAGTGAATGTCAAAACATTTACTTATATAAACAAACATAATTAAGCAAGCTCATATATAATGAATTGAGGAGAGTACTCAATTCGATTTGAATGGAAACTCACATGTTGATTTGAGCGGGTGCCCGACAAAAGATTTTGATTTACTCTGCAAAGACCCTATAGGGAATCCACCAACCATTACTGCACAGTTAACTCCAGTGCATGCCTCGACAACATCAGTTGTTGCAATAACACCTGTTACAAGTTATAATACAGAAAGGTATTAAATAAAAAGTTATACCGATGTTCTAATTATTTCTTTTTCATTTATAAGTTATAACTTACAACCAAAGAGTGTAAGAACTAACTCTTCAAAAGAGGAAAAACAGCATCCACCAACTATATTTTCACTCCATTCAATACCTCGGCAGGTGGTGGAATATCGAGCATGTGGAGGATTACAAGTTGGTCAACACCCAGCATCACTCTTCTGACAGTCATCGGCACAAGAGCATATCCAATTTGTCTAAGGGCCAAGAACTAGTCATACAAACCTTTCATTTAGCTAGCAATCGAATCATGAGATTTAAACCCGTTCAATGGGAATGAGATTTTTCTAATACAAGATTATACTGAAATGTAATTATCAGTTTTATTAACCAAGTAAAAATTCATCCTACTCTCTAGTAATCTACTGACAGGTGTAAGGTGAGAAGTCCTGCTAGGTAATTAAAAATAAGTCTCGCATAATTTTTATCAACAAAAAGATAAGAAGCCATTTCAGTTAATGAAAAGAATGAATTCAGTTCAAGACAATGTTAAGAAAACAATGAATTCAGCTCAAGACAGTATGCATACCTTATATCCATAGGTCAAATAACCCCCTAAAAACTTAAATTTCCTCTTATATACGGCCAATAGAAGATCAATTGCCCCCTAAATAGAAGAATTTAGATCTTATAAATGTCGTAATCGAGGCCCTTTTCGATCGAGTACTCAACAAAAGCAGGTCTCTGAGAGCCTTCCACCTTGGGAACTGTCAGTTACTGAGTCAACTACTGAGTCAAGTGGTGAGTCAGGTATATTTTCCATTTCTAAATCGGACATGTTTCTCGACGAGTCAGTGCAATACGAGAGAGAGGAGAGATTTGTAGTAGTAATATGAGATAGTTTTGTACGAGATATTGAGAAAAGAGAACAAAATAGAGTTCTTGAGAGTGAAGATGCCATTGATTTTAATGGAGAAAATTTTGAGTTTGAGCCCTAGAATTGGGAAGATTAGGGGAAAATGAACATACAAATCAATCAAAAAAGGCTAAAATCAAAATAAACATTTATGTATGTATAAATTTTGCATAACTAGGAGAGTAGACAAGGAGAAAAGTGGGGGAGAGAGAAAGGAAGAGAGAGATGAGAGAGAGACATTCAGATCTGTGAAACAATTAGACTGCACTATTTGTTAAGGGGGGGTGTCATTTGGGGAAAAATGGGAAAGAGCGGTCCATTTGCCGCTTCAATTTTCACATGTTTTGCCCTTATACAGCTTATATTTCAATAGAATTTTTATTAAAATTTAAGTAAATTAAATATTAAAAACTATTTTACACATATATATATTCATATATTTATATTTGATAATTTGTGTATATGACTTCAATCAATATATCTTAACATTCACACGGTTGGATCGTTGAAAAAATTATACAAAAAAATTATATTAGTAGTCGGGAATGAATCTTGTGTTTGGAAGTAGTGATTTTACCAGATTTTTCTATTTTCGTCATTCAAGATGAATTTAATAATTTTTTCTTATGACTAAAATTGATATATCTTAACATCCGTATGGTTGGATCGTCGAAAAATCATTTTAAAAAATTAATCCTGTAAATCGGGAATGAGTCTCGTTGTCGGGAGGGGTACTTTAACCAGATTTTTCTAATCCTGGCATGCAAAATGAATTTCAATTTTTTTAATAATTTTTTCGTATGACTAAAATTGATATATCCTAACATCCGTACGGTTGGATCGTCAAAAAATCATTTTAAAAAATTAATCCTGTAAATCGGGAACGAGTCTTGTTGTCAGGAGGGGTACTTTTACCAGATTTTTCTAATCCTGGCATGCAAAATGATTTTCAAATTTTTTAATAATTTTTTTGTATGACTAAAATCGATATATCCTAACATCCGTACGGTTGGATCATCGAAAAATCATTTTAAAAAATTAATCCTGTAAATCGGGAACGAGTCTTATTGTCGGGAGGGGTACTTTTACCAGATTTTTCTAATCCTGGCATGCAAAATGAATTTCAAATTTTTTAATAATTTTTTCGTATGACTAAAATCGATATATCCTAACATCCGTACGGTTGGATCGTCGAAAAATCATTTTAAAAAATTAATCCTGTAAATCGGGAACGAGTCTCGTTGTCGGGAGGGGTACTTTTACCAAATTTTTCTAATCCTGGCATGCAAAATGAATTTCAAATTTTTTAATAATTTTTTTTTCGTATGACTAAAATCGATATATCCTAACATCCGTACGGTTGGATCGTCGAAAAATCATTTTAAAAAATTAATCCTGTAAATCGGGAACGAGTCTAGTTGTCGGAAGGGGTACTTTTACCAGATTTTTCTAATCCTGGCATGCAAAATGAATTTCAAATTTTTTAATAATTTTTTCGTATGACTAAAATCGATATATCCTACCATCCGTACGGTTGGATCGTCGAAAAATCATTTTAAAAAATTAATACTGTAAATCGGGAACGAGTCTCGTTGTCGGGAGGGGTACTTTTACCAAATTTTTCTAATCCTAACATGCAAAATGAATTTCAAATTTTTTAATAATTTTTTCGTATGACTAAAATCGATATATCCTAACATCCGTACGGTTGGATCGTCGAAAAATCATTTTAAAAAATTAAACCTGTAAATCGGGAACGAGTCTCATTGTCGGGAGGGGTACTTTTACCAGATTTTTCTAATCCTGGCATGCAAAATGAATTTCAAATTTTTTAATAATTTTTTCGTATGACTAAAATCGATATATCCTAACATCCGTACGGTTGGATCGTCGAAAAATCATTTTAAAAAATTAATCCTGTAAATCGGGAACGTGTCTTGTTGTCAGGAGGGGTACTTTTACCAGATTTTTCTAATCCTGGCATGCAAAATGATTTTCAAATTTTTTAATAATTTTTTCGTATGACTAAAATCGATATATCCTAACATCCGTACGGTTGGATCATCGAAAAATCATTTTAAAAAATTAATCCTGTAAATCGGGAACGAGTCTTATTGTCGGGAGGGGTACTTTTACCAGATTTTTCTAATCCTGGCATGCAAAATGAATTTCAAATTTTTTTAATAATTTTTTCGTATGACTAAAATCGATATATCCTAACATCCGTACGGTTGGATCGTCGAAAAATCATTTTAAAAAATTAATCCTGTAAATCGGGAACGAGTCTCGTTGTCGGGAGGGGTACTTTTACCAAATTTTTCTAATCCTGGCATGCAAAATGAATTTCAAATTTTTTAATAATTTTTTTTTCGTATGACTAAAATCGATATATCCTAACATCCGTACGGTTGGATCGTCGAAAAATCATTTTAAAAAATTAATCCTGTAAATCGGGAACGAGTCTAGTTGTCGGAAGGGGTACTTTTACCAGATTTTTCTAATCCTGGCATGCAAAATGAATTTCAAATTTTTTAATAATTTTTTCGTATGACTAAAATCGATATATCCTACCATCCGTACGGTTGGATCGTCGAAAAATCATTTTAAAAAATTAAT
The DNA here is from genome assembly GCF_009905375.1 of Apium graveolens. Classification (NCBI taxonomy): domain Eukaryota; kingdom Viridiplantae; phylum Streptophyta; class Magnoliopsida; order Apiales; family Apiaceae; genus Apium; species Apium graveolens. Next base: position 2,625,564 of record NC_133655.1, read on the forward strand.
ACTGTAAATCGGGAACGAGTCTCGTTGTCGGGAGGGGTACTTTTACCAAATTTTTCTAATCCTAACATGCAAAATGAATTTCAAATTTTTTAATAATTTTTTCGTATGACTAAAATCGATATATCCTAACATCCGTACGGTTGGATCGTCGAAAAATCATTTTAAAAAATTAATCCTGTAAATCGGGAACGAGTCTCATTGTCGGGAGGGGTACTTTTACCAGATTTTTCTAATCCTGGCATGCAAAATGAATTTCAAATTTTTTAATAATTTTTTCGTATGACTAAAATCGATATATCCTAACATCCGTACGGTTGGATCGTCGAAAAATCATTTTAAAAAATTAATCCTGTAAATAGGGAACGAGTCTCGTTGTCGGGAGGGGTACTTTTACCAGATTTTTCTAATCCTGGCATGCAAAATGAATTTCAAATTTTTTAATAATTTTTTCGTATGACTAAAATCGATATATCCTAAAATTCGTACGGTTGGATCATCGAAAAATCATTTTAAAAAATTAATCCTGTAAATCGAGAACGAGTCTCGTTGTCGGGAGGGGTACTTTTACCAAATTTTTCTAATCCTGACATGCAAAATAAATTTCAAATTTTTTAATAATTTTTTCTTATGACTAAAATTGATATATCCTAACATCCGTACGGTTGGATCGTCGAAAAATCATTTAAAAAAATTAATCTTGTAAATCGGGAATGAGTCTCGTTGTCGGGAGGGGTACTTTTACCAGATTTTTCTAATCCTGGCATGCAAAATGAATTTCAAATTTTTTAATAATTTTTTCTTATGACTAAAATTGATATATCCTAACATCCGTACGGTTGGATCGTCGAAAAATCATTTTAAAAAATTAATCTTGTAAATCGGGAACGAGTCTCGTTGTCGGGAGGGGTACTTTTACCAGATTTTTCTAATCCTGGCATGCAAAATAAATTTCAAATTTTTTAATAATTTTTTCTTATGACTAAAATCGATATATCCTAACATCCGTACGGTTGGATCGTCGAAAAATCATTTTAAAAAATTAATTCTGTAAATCGGGAATGAGTCTCGTTGTCGGGAGGGGTACTTTTACCAGATTTTTCTAATCCTGACATTCGAGATGAATTTCAAATTTTTTAATACTTTTTTCATGTGACTAAAATGAGTATTTCTTAACATCCGTACGGTTGGATCCTCTAAAAAATCATTAAAAAAATTTATCTTTTTCATCAGGTATGAAAAAAATCTAGTACGAGGCAACACCCAACGATTTTTTATGAAAAAGTCTTATTTGAAATAAATTGTGACAACAGGGTTTTTGATAAAAAACGTTGTCTTAGATGATCAAATTTTTTAAATCTTACGGCTGATATTAAATCTACTTTTAATCAACGGCTCTAATTACACCAACTCAACAATCCAAGTGAATGTTTTTTCCCCAATCACATGGTGCCACCTCATCACAAGCAACACTTCAGAAATTTCAAGAATCAGACTTACAGACAACGGTTTTTTATGAAAAAAGGTTGTCTTAGATGAACATTGACAACATTTATTTGAACAAAAGCTGTTGTGTAAGCGTAGCAGCTTTTTTTAATCTAATGGCTGATATTAAATATACATTCAATCAACTGCTCTTATTACACCAACTCAGCAATCCAAGTGAATTTTTTTTCACCAATCACATGGTGCAACCTCATCACAAACAAGTGTGAAAAAATCTTTTAAAAAATTTATCTTGTTCATCGGGAACGAATCCCGTGTTGGGAAGAAGTGCTTTTACCAGATTTTTCTAATCCTGACATTCGAGATGAATTTGAAATTTTTTAATACTTTTTTCATGTGACTAAAATAAGTATATCTTAACATCCGTACGGTTGGATCGTTGAAAAAATCATTTAAAAAAATTATCTTGTTCATCGGGAAAGAATTTCATGTTGGGAAGTAGTGCTTTTACCAGATTTTTCTAAACCTGACATTCGAGATGAATTTGAAATTTTTTAATACTTTTTTCATGTGACTAAAATAAGTATATCTTCACATCCGTATGGTTGGATCGTCAAAAAAATCATTTAAAAAATTTATCTTGTTCATCGGGAACGAATCCCGTGTTGGGAAGTAGTGCTTTTACCAGATTTTTCTAATCTTGACATTCGAGATGAATTTGAAATTTTTTAATACTTTTTTCATGTGACTAAAATAAGTATTTCTTAACATCCGTACGGTTGGATCATCTAAAAAATAATTTTAAAAAATTATCTCTTTTATCGGGTATGGAAAAAAATCTAGTACGAGGCAACATCCAACGGTTTTCTATGAAAAAGTCTTGTCTGAAATAAATAGTGACAACAGTTTTTTTGAAAAAAAATCGTTGTTTTAGATGATCAACTTTTTTAAATCCTACGGCTGATATTAAATCTACTTTTAATCAACGGCTCTAATTACACCAACTCAACAATCCAAGTGAATGTTTTTTCACCAATCACATGGTGCCACCTCATCACAAGCAATGCTTCTGAAATTTCAAGAATCAGACTTACAGACAACGGTTTTCTATGAAAAAAGGTTGTCTTAGATGAACATTGACAACATTTATTTGAACAAAAGCTGTTGTGTAAGCGTAGCAGCATTTTTTAATCTAATGGCTGATATTAAATATACTTTCAATCAACTGCTCTTATTACACCAACTCAGCAATCCAAGTGAATGTTTTTTCACCAATCACATGGTGCTACCTCATCTCCTCTTAATGAACGTCTCTCATTATACCAGCTCACCAATACAAGTGACAATGGTTTTATGAGCAAAACGCTTGTGTGATGTCGTGACATACAACAGAATAAAAACACTTATATGTCAAGTGATATTTAGACAACACAATGGAAGTATGTTGTTTGATTCCAGCTTAACTAATCCATTGAGAAAACACTTGTCTCATTCCAACAACGGTGTTTCACAACGTTGTCTCCATTACTTTCAGAAAATGCAAAATTAAACTTTTGTACAAACAACGTACTTGTCTGTGTACAAAATTAAACTTTTGTACAAACAACTTTCACAAGATATCTTTAGAAAGGCTTGTCTGTGTCGATTACCTAGACAATAGTTTTTAAAGCATTGTAGGAATGATGAAATCTTTTTATTTAAACAACACCTTATCTCATAAAATGGTTTTCTGATATGATATGCTAGACAACAGTTTTAAACCTATTGTAGTAAAGGGATTCACACAACACCCGTTTTCTGGTTTTTAAAAAACTGTTGTGTAAAATTTCTGGGCAACACTTTTTTGGTCAAGCGTTGTCTGATGGGTGTTGTCTGATGGCATTTTTCTTGTAGTGAAGGCTTGTATCTCATCTACTCTTATCTCATGGATTTCCTCATTAATTTCTTTGTTGAAAAAAGCTTCTACAATCCCCTATATAGTGCCACTCCATCCTTAGTAGTCCACATCTCTTTCTGAAGAGAAAAAAAAAAGAGGGAAAGACAGTCAGTCCTATGGAAGGATTGTTCTGTACCTTTCCTCAACAAACAAATGAAAAATATGTGTATACTAGTGATGGATGCACTTTTAAGGATAATAAGTTATATGAAGATATTATGAAAGAATTTGAAGACTACGGTTCTGTAACATTTTTTTAGAGGGTGGCTCAAGTGATGCCTTGGAAAACTATAGCATCCATCAAACTTCATCATCAGGTTTTGATGGAGGAATTAGACTAGATCAAGTCTTCCAACGACGAATTTGAAGACATCATCATGGAGGACAATGGTGATTTTGAAGATATTATCATTGAGGATAGCATGGTGGAGGAGAAAGCAAAAGAGCAGGCTGAACATTATACTACCAGGCCAAAGAAACCAGCCAGAATATGGAGTTTGGAAGAACACAGGTGACGCTTAGTAAGAAATTAAGAAAAATCAAGTATCTAAATACCACCTTTAATCATCGTTTCCAAGTTATTATTATCCCAAAAATATATAAACGTCATGTTAGCTTAAATGCAATTTTTTGCCCGGAAAAGATGACAGGTGGTTTATGTGGGGGTTAGAAATATGCCGGAAAGGAGATTGGAGGAACATAGCCAAGTATTTCGTGCCTTCCAGGACTCCATCTCAGGTTGCAAGTCATACTCAAAAATTCCTAAAGCGCGTTGAGAAAGAAGATACTGAGAAATGTAGAATGACCATTAACGACATTCACTGTCTGTGTTGCGACTCTAGCCCAAGCATGTATGGGGCCTCAGTGTCTTTCGTTTAGTTCTCTAGCATATATATTAAGCAGGTTATGTGCACCAACTTACAAATAATATTGGGGCCGATCTATGTGGATGCCTCGACTTTTAATGTTTCTCGGTTGTCTAATAAACAACTATATGAACCAATAATAATTCCCTGATAATGATCAGGCTATGATAAAAATGTTTCTTTGATTTAATCAAGCTATGGTGAACATATTTCTTCCACATTTGTTAGTTCATATTTTCTCTGATTAAAATTTGATCAAATTGAATTCATGCATCATGCATGGTACCTAATAAGAGCATCATATCATCACTGCATGGCCAAGAAAATAATTCTTTTACTATATGTGTTTATTTATTCAACTTAGGATGAGCTCGTTTAAGAGAACTCTGCTCGGCTCATGTCAGCTCGTTTTCCTAAAGAGACTGTCTTGAATATGAAAATAAGTTCGAATGAGTAAACCAGCCTAGCCAAGTGGAGTTTGAATATCATTTTCAGCTAGATTATTTAAGGGGCTCGACTCGTTTGAAGAATTTACTGTTTGTTTGCTGCACTGTGTGCAACACTTCTCAATGCAAAGCTATGCAAGAAAACTGGAAAATCATAAAACTATGCAAAATCGTCCAACCACATACCACACATAAGAACCATTACATACTTCATATAAGAGATATAAAATTCTTTTTTTTGCCTTACTTAGGAAGAAAATAAAATAAAGTTCTAAAGGATAAAAGAAGATGAAAGTCATGATAATTGAAGTGTCTGTATTTAACAGAGGGCAAGTAAATAATATGAATAGTTAAAGCAATTAAATTTTATAATTTATTTTCAGTTACAAGGCAAATTTTTTATTTTTAAAATGAATGTGGTATAAAAAAATCATAAATTTTTATCTGTAATACGGTGGTGACGTTTCAACAATGTATTTATCAGTAGAAGTAATTTTTTAAAGTATCCTACAGAAGGCTTGTATCTCATCTACTCTATCTCATGGATTTCCTCATTAATTTCTTTGTTGAAAAAAGCTTCTACAATACCCTATATACTGTCACTCTATCCTTAGTAGTCCACATCTCTTTCTGAAGAAAAAAAAAGAGAGAAAGACAGTCAGTCCTATGGAAGGATTGTTCTGTACCTTCCCTCAACAAACAAATGAAAATGATGTGTATACTAGTGATGGATGGACTTTTAAGGATAATAAGTTATATGATGATATTATGGAAGAATTTGAAGACTACGGTTCTGTAGCATTTTTTCAAAGGGTGGCTCAAGTGATGCCTTGGAAAACCATGGAATCCATTAAACTTCATCATCAGGTTTTAATGGAGTAATAAGACTGGATCAAGTCTTCCAACGGCGAATTTGAAGACATCATCATGGAGGACAATGGTGATTTTAAAGATATTATCATTGAGGATAGCATGGTGGAGGAGAAAGCAAAAGAGCAGGCTGAACAGTATACTCCCAGGCTTAGGAAACCAGCCAGAATATGGAGTTTGGAAGAACACAGGTGTCGCTTAGGAAGAAATTAAGAACAATCAAGTATCTTATAAATACCACCTTTAATCATCGTTGCCAATTTATTATTATCCCAAAAACATGTAAACGTCATGTTAGCTTAAATGCAATTTTTTGCCCGGAAAAGATGACAGGTGGTTTATGTGGGGGTTAGAAATAAGCGGGAAAGGAGATTGGAGGAACATAGCCAAGTATCTCGTGCCTTCCAGGACTCCATATCAGGTTGCAAGTCATGCTCAAAAATTCCTAAAGCGCGTTGAGAAAGAAGATACTGAGAAACATAGGACAACCATTAACGGTATTCAATGTCTGTGTTGTGACTCTAGCCCATGCATGTATGGGGCCTCAGTGTCTTTCATCTAGTCCTCTAGCATATATATTAAGCAGGTTATGTGCACCAACTTACAAATAATATTGGGGCCGATCTATGTGGATGACTCGACTTTTAATGTTTCTCCGTTGTCTAATAAACAACTATATGAACCAATAATAATTCCCTCATAATGATCAGGCTATGATAATAATGTTTCTTTGATTTAATTAAGCTATGGTGAACATATTTCTTCCACATTTGTTAGTTCTTATTTTCTCTGATTAAAATTTGATCTAATTGAATTCATGCATCATGCATGGTACCAAATAAGAGCATCATATCATCACTGCATGGCCAAGAAAATAATTCTTTTACTATATATGTTTATTTATTCAACTCAGAATGAGCTCATTTAAGATAAATCGGTCCGGCTCGTGTCGGCTCGTTTTCCTAAAGAGACTGTCTTGAATATGAAAACAAGTTCGAATGAGGAAATCAGCCTAGCCTAGTCGAGTTTGAATATCATTTTCGGATAGATTATTTAACGCGCTCGACTCGTTTGAAAAAAGTACTGTTTGTTTGCTGCACTGTGTGCAACACTTCTCAATGCAAAGCTATGAAAAAAACTGGAATATCATAAAACTATGCAAAATCGTCCAACCACATACCACACATAAGAACCATTACATACCTCATATAAGAGATATAAAATTCTTTTTTTTGATGTGCAGGTCTTACCTAGGAAGAAAATAAAATAAAGTTCTAATGGATAGAAGAAGATGAAAGTCGTGATAATTTAAGTGTCTATATTTAAGTGAAGACAAGTAAATAATATGAATAGTAAAAGCAATTAAATTTTATAATTTATTTTCAGTTACAAGACAATTTTTTTATTTTTAAAATGAAAGTGGTATAAAAAAATTATAAATTTTATCTGTAATAAGGTGGTGACGTTGTAGAAGTAATTTTTTAAAGTATCCTACAGAAGGCTTGTATCTCATCTACTCTATCTCATGGATTTCCTCATTAATTGCTTTGTTGAAAAAAGCTTCTGCAATCCCCTATATAGTGTCACTCTATCCTTAGTAGTCCACATCTCTTTCTGAAGAAAACAAAGAGAGAGAAAGACAGTCAATCCTATGGAAGGATTGTTCAGTACCTTCCCTCAAAAAACAAATGAAAATGATGTCTATACTAGTGATGGATGGACTTTTAAGGATAATAAGTTATATGAAGATATTATGGAAGAATTTGAAGACTACGGTTCTGTATCATCTTTTCAGAGGGTGGCTCAAGTGATGCCTTGGAAAACCATGGCATCCATTAAACTTCATCATCAGGTTTTGATGGAGGAATTAGACTGGATCAAGTCTTCCAAAGGCGAATTTGAAGACATCATCATGGAGGACAATGGTGATTTTGAAGATATTATCATTGAGGATAGCATGGTGGAGGAGAAAGCAAAAGAGCAGGCTGAACAGTATACTACCAGGCCAAGGTAACCAGCCAGAATATGGACTTTGGAAGAACACAGGTGACACTTAGTAAGAAATTAAGAAAAATCAAGTATCTAAATACCACCTTTAATCATCGTTGCCAAGTTATTATTATCCCAAAAACATATAAACGTCATGTTAGCTTAAATGCAATTTTTTCCCCGGAAAATATGACAGGTGGTTTATGCGGGGGTTAGAAATATGCGGGAAAGGAGATTGGAGGAACATAGCCAAGTATTTCGTGCCATCCACGACTCCATCTCAGGTTGCAAGTCATGGTCAAAAATTCCTAAAGCGCGCTGAGAAAGAAGACACTGAGAAACGTAGGACGACCATTAACGACATTCAATGTCTGTGTTGCGACTCTAGCCCATGCATGTATGGGGCCTCAGTGTCTTTCGTCTAGTCCTCTAGCATATATATTAAGCAGGTTATGTGCACCAACTTACAAATAAATATTGGGGCCAATCTATGTGGATGCCTCTACTTTTAATATTTCTCCATTGTCTAAAAAACAACTATATGAACCAATAATAATTCCCTGATAAAGATCAGGCTATGATAATAATGTTTCTTTGATTTAATCAAGCTATGGTGAACATATTTCTTCCACATTTGTTAGTTCTTATTTTCTCTGATTAAAATTTGATCTAATTGAATTCATGCATCAAGCATGGTACCTAATAAGAGCATCATATCATCACTGCATGGCCAAGAAAATAATTCTTTTACTATATATGTTTATTTATTCAACTCACGATGAGCTCGTTTAAGAGAACTCGGCTCGGCTCATGTCGGCTCGTTTTCCTAAAGAGACCTTCTTGAATATGAAAACAAGTTCGAATAAGTAAAACAGCCGAGCCAAGTCGAGTTTGAATATCATTTTTAGCTATATTATTTAATGGGCTCGACTCGTTTGAAAAATTTATTGTTTGTTTGTTGCACTGTGTGCAACAGTTCTCAATGCAAGGCTATGCAAAAAAACTGGAAAATCAAAAAATTATGCAAAATCGTCCAACCACATACCACACATAAGAACCATTACATACTTCATATAAGAGATATAAAATTCTTTTTTTTTGCTGTGCAGGCCTTACCTAGGTAGAAAATAAAAGAAAGTTCTAATGGATAAAAGAAGATGAAAGTCATGATAATTGAAGTGTATCTATTTAACAGAAGACAAGTAAATAATATGAATAGTTAAAGCAATTAAATTTTATAATTTATTTTCAGTTACATGACAAATTTTGTATATTTAAAATGAATGTGGTATTAAAAAATTATAAATTTTATCTCTAATACGGTGGTGACGTTTCAATAATTTATTTATCTGTAGAAGTAATTTTTTAAAGTATCCTAGAGAAGGCTTGTATCTCATCTACTATATCTCATGGATTTCCTCATTAATTTCTTTGTTGAAAAAAGCTTCTGCAATCCCCTATATAGTGTCACTCTATCCTTAGTAGTCCACATCTCTTTCTGAAGAAAAAAAAAGAGAGAAACACAGTCAGTCCTATGGAAGGATTGTTCTGTACCTTCCCTCAACAAACAAATGAAAATGATGTGTATACTAGTGATGGATGGACTTTCAAGGATAATAAGTTATATGAAGATATTATGGAAGAATTTGAAGACTACGGTTCTGTAGCATTTTTTCAGAGGGTGGCTAAGGTGATGCCTTGGAAAACCATTGCATCCATTAAACTTCATCATCAGGTTTTGATGGAGGAATTAGACTGGATCAAGTCTACCAACGGCGAATTTGAAGACATCATCATGGAGGACAATGGTGATTTTGAAGATATTATCATTGAGGATAGCATGGTGGAGGAGAAAGCAAAAGAGCAGGCTGAACAGTATACTACCAGGCCAAGGAAACCAGCCAGAATATGGACTTTGGAAGAACACAGGTGATGCTTAGTAAGAAATTAAGAAAAATCAAGTATCTAAATACCACCTTTAATCATCGTTGCCAAGTTATTATTATCCCAAAAACATATAAACGTCATGTTAGCTTAAATGCAATTTTTTGCCCGGAAAATATGACAGGTGGTTTATGCGGGGGTTAGAAATATGCGGGAAAGGAGATTGGAGGAACATAGCCAAGTATTTCGTGCCTTCCAGGACTCCATCTCAGGTTGCAAGTCATGCTCAAAAATTCCTAAAGCGCGTTGAGAAAGAAGACACTGAGAAACGTAGGACGACCATTAATGACATTCAATGTCTGTGTTGCGACTCTAGCCCATGCATGTATGGGGCCTCAGTGTCTTTCGTCTAGTCCTCTAGCATATATATTAAGCAGGTTATGTGCACCAACTTACAAATAAATATTGGGGCCAATCTATGTGGATGCCTCGACTTTTAATGTTTCTCCGTTGTCTAAAAAACAACTATATGAACCAATAATAATTTCCTGATAATGATCAGGCTATGATAATAATGTTTCTTTGATTTAATCAAGCTATGGTGAATATATTTCTTCCACATTTGTTAGTTCTTATTTTCTCTGATTAAAATTTGATCTAATTGAATTCATGCATGGTACCTAATAAGAGCATCATATCATCACTGCATGGCCAAGAAAATAATTCTTTTACTATATATGTTTATTTATTCAACTCAGGATGAGCTCGTTTAAGAGAACTCGGCTCGGCTCATGTCGGCTCGTTTTCCCAAAGAGACTGTCTTGAATATGAAAACAAGTTTGAATGAGTAAACCAGCCTAGCCTAGTCGAGTTTAAATATCATTTTCAGCTAGATTATTTAAGGGGCTCGACTCGTTTGAAGAATTTACTGTTTGTTTGCTGCACTGTGTGCAACACTTCTCAATGCAAAGCTATGGAAGAAAACTGGAAAATTATAAAACTATGCAAAATCGTCCAACCACATACCACACATAAGAACCATTACATACTTCATATAAGAGATATAAAATTCTTTTTTTTGCCTTACTTGGTAAGAAAATAAAATAAAGTTCTAATGGATAAAAGAAGATGAAAGTCATGATAATTGAAGTGAAGTGTCTGTATTTAACAGAAGACAAGTAAATAATATGAATAGTTAAAGCAATTAAATTTTATAATTTATTTTCAGTTACAATACTAATTTTTTATTTTTAAAATGAATGTGGTATAAAAAAATTATAAATTTTATCTGTAATACGGTGGTGACGTTTCAACAATTTATTTATCAGTAGAAGTAATTTTTTAAAGTATCCTATAGAAGGCTTGTATCTCATCTACTCTATATCATGGATTTCCTCATTAATTTCTTTGTTGAAAAAAGCTTCTGCAATCCCCTATATAGTGTCACTCTATCCTTAGTAGTCCACATCTCTTTCTGAAGAAAAAAAATAGAGAGAAAGACAGTCAGTCCTATGGAAGGATTGTTGTGTACCTTCCCTCAACAAACAAATGAAAATGATGTGTATACTAGTGATGGATGGACTTTTAAGGATAATAAGTTATATGAAGATATTATGGAAGAATTTGAAGACTACGGTTCTGTAGCATTGTTTCAGAGGGTGGCTCAAGTGATGCCTTGGAAAACCATGGCATCCATTAAACTTCATCATCAGGTTTTGATGGAGGAATTAGACTGGATCAAGTCTTCCAACGGCGAATTTGAAGACATCATCATGGAGGACAATGGTGATTTTGAAGATATTATCATTGAGGATAGCATGGTGGAGGAGAAAGCATAAGAGCAGGCTGAACAGTATACTACCAGGCCAAGGAAACCAGCCAGAATATGGACTTTGGAAGAACACAGGTGACGCTTAGTAAGAAATTAAGAAAAATCAAGTATCCAAATACCACCTTTAATCATCGTTGCCAATTTATTATTATCCCAAAAACATGTAAACGTCATGCTAGCTTAAATGCAATTTTTTGCCGGGAAAATATGACAGGTGGTTTATGCAGGGGTTAGAAATATGCGGGAAAGGAGATTGGAGGAATATAGCCAAGTATCTCGTGCCTTCCACGACTCCATATCAGGTTGCAAGTCATGCTCAAAAATTTCTAAAGCGCGTTGAGAAAGAAGACACTGAGAAATGTAGGACGACCATTAATGACATTCAATGTCTGTGTTGCGACTCTAGCCCATGCATGTATGGGGCCTCAGTCTCTTTCGTCTAGTCCTCTAGCATATATATTAAGCATGTTATGTGCACCAACTTACAAATAATATTGGGGCCGATCTATGTGGATGCCTCGACTTTTAATGTTTCTCCGTTGTCTAATAAACAACTATATGAACCAATAATAATTCCCTGATAATGATCAGGCTATGATAATAATGTTTCTTTGATTTAATTAAGCTATGGTGAACATATTTCTTCCACATTTGTTAGTTCTTATTTTCTCTCAATAAAATTTGATCTAATTGAATTCATGTATCATGCATGGTACCTAATAAGAGCATCATATCATCACTGCATGGCCAAGAAAATAATTCTTTTACTATATATGTTTATTTATTCAACTCAGAATGAGCTCGTTTAAGAGAACTCGGCCCGGCTCGTGTCGGCTCGTTTTCCTAAAGAGACCGTCTTGAATATGAAAACAAGTTCGAATGAGTAAACCAGCCTAGCCTAGTCGAGTTTGAATATCATTTTCGGATAGATTATTTAACGGGCTCGACTCGTTTGAAAAAAGTACTGTTTGTTTGCTGCACTGTGTGCAACACTTCTCAATGCAAAGCTATGAAAAAAAACTGGAAAATCATAAAACTATGCAAATTCGTCCAACCAGTGGATGCCTCGACTTGTAATGTTTCTCCGTTGTCTAAAAAACAACTATATAAACCAATAATAATTCCCTGATAATGATCAGGCTATGATAATAATGTTAATTTGATTTAATCAAGCTATGGTGAACATATTTCTTCCACATTTGTTAGTTCTTATTTTCTCTGATTAAAATTTGATCTAATTGAATTCATGCATGGTACCTAATAAGAGCATCATATCATCACTGCATGGCCAAGAAAATAATTCTTTTACTATATATGTTTATTTATTCAACTCAGGATGAGCTCGTTTAAGAGAACTCGGCTCGGCTCATGTCGGCTCGTTTTCCTAAAGAGACTGTCTTGAATATGAAAACAAGTTCGAATGAGTAAACCAACCTAGCCTAGTCGAGTTTGAATATCATTTTCAGCTAGATTATTTAAGGCTCGACTCGTTTGATGAATTTACTGTTTGTTTGCTGCACTGTGTGCAACACTTCTCAATGCAAAGCTATGCAAAAAAACTGGAAAATCATAAAACTATGCAAAATGGTCCAACCACATACCACACATAAGAACCATTACATACTTCATATAAGAGATATAAAATTCTTTTTTTTGCCTTACTTAGGAAGAAAATAAAATAGAGTTCTAATGGATAAAAGAAGATGAAAGTCATGATAATTGAAGTGTCTGTATTTAACAGAAGATAAGTAAATAATATGAATAGTTAAAGCAATTAAACTTTATAATTTATTTTCAGTTACAATACTAATTTTTTATTTTTAAAATGAATGTGGTATAAAAAAATTATAAATTTTATCTGTAATACGGTGGTGACGTTTCAACAATTTATTTATCAGTAGAAGTAATTTTTTAAAATATCCTATAGAAGGCTTGTATCTCATCTACTCTATCTCATGGATTTCCTAATTAATTTCTTTGTTGAAAAAAGCTTCTGCAATCCCCTATATAGTGTCACTCTATCCTTAGTAGTCCACATCTCTTTCTGAAGAAAAAAAATAGAGAGAAAGACAGTCAGTCCTATGGAAGGATTGTTGTGTACCTTCCCTCAACAAACAAATGAAAATGATGTGTATACTAGTGATGGATGGACTTTTAAGGATAATAAGTTATATGAAGATATTATGGAAGAATTTGAAGACTACGGTTCTGTAGCATTGTTTCAGAGGGTGGCTCAAGTGATGCCTTGGAAAACCATGGCATCCATTAAACTTCATCATCAGGTTTTGATGGAGGAATTAGACTGGATCAAGTCTTCCAACGGCGAATTTGAAGACATCATCATGGAGGACAATGGTGATTTTGAAGATATTATCATTGAGGATAGCATGGTGGAGGAGAAAGCAAAAGAGCAGGCTGAACAGTATACTACCAGGCCAAGGAAACCAGCCAGAATATGGACTTTGGAAGAACACAGGTGACGCTTAGTAAGAAATTAAGAAAAATCAAGTATCTAAATACCACCTTTAATCATCGTTGCCAATTTATTATTATCCCAAAAACATGTAAACGTCATGCTAGCTTAAATGCAATTTTTTTCCGGGAAAATATGACAGGTGGTTTATGCAGGGGTTAGAAATATGCGGGAAAGGAGATTGGAGGAATATAGCCAAGTATCTCGTGCCTTCCAGGACTCCATATCAGGTTGCAAGTCATGCTCAAAAATTCCTAAAGCGCGTTGAGAAAGAAGACCCTGAGAAATGTAGGACGACCATTAACGACATTCAATGTCTGTGTTGCGACTCTAGCCCATGCATGTATGGGGCCTCAGTCTCTTTCGTCTAGTCCTCTAGCATATATATTAAGCATGTTATGTGCACCAACTTACAAATAATATTAGGGCCGATCTATGTGGATGCCTCGACTTTTAATGTTTCTCCGTTGACTAATAAACAACTATATGAACCAATAATAATTCCCTGATAATGATCAGGCTATGATAATAATGTTTCTTTGATTTAATTAAGCTATGGTGAACATATTTCTTCCACATTTGTTAGTTCTTATTTTCTCTCAATAAAATTTGATCTAATTGAATTCATGTATCATGCATGGTACCTAATAAGAGCATCATATCATCACTGCATGGCCAAGAAAATAATTCTTTTACTATATATGTTTATTTATTCAACTCAGAATGAGCTCGTTTAAGAGAACTCGGCCCGGCTCGTGTCGGCTCGTTTTCCTAAAGAGACCGTCTTGAATATGAAAACAAGTTCGAATGAGTAAACCAGCCTAGCCTAGTCGAGTTTGAATATCATTTTCGGATAGATTGTTTAGCGGGCTCGACTCGTTTGAAAAAAGTACTGTTTGTTTGCTGCACTGTGTGCAACACTTCTCAATGCAAAGCTATGAAAAAAAACTGGAAAATCATAAAACTATGCAAATTCGTCCAACCACATACCACACATAAGAACCATTACATACGTCATATAAGAGATATAAAATTCTTTTTTTTGCTATGTAGGCCTTACCTAGGAAGAAAATAAAATAAAGTTGTAATGGATAAAAGAAGATGAAAGTCATGATAATTTGATTTATATAATAATAGAATTGAAGTGTTTGTATTTAACAGAAGACAAGTAAATAACATGAATAGTTAAGGTATTTAAATTTTACAATTTTTTTTGAGTTACAACACAGTAATTTTTTTATAAATTTAATCTCTAATTGGTGGTGACGTTTCAACAATTTATTTATCTGTTGTTGGAGTAATTTTTTAAAGTATCCTACACAAGGCTTGTACCTCATCTACTCTATCTCATGGATTTCCTTATTAATTTCTCTGTTGAAAAAAGCTTTTTCAATCCCCTATATAGTGTCACTCTATCCTAAGTAGTCAACATCTCTTTCTGAAGAAAAAAAAAAGAGAGAAAGACAGTCAGTCCTATGGAAGGATTGTTCTGTACCTTCCCTCAACAAACAAATGAAAATGATGTGTATACTAGTGATGGATGCTTTTAAGGATAATAAGTTATATGAAGATATTATGGAAGAATTTGAAGACTACGGTTCTGTAGCATTTTTTGGGAGGGTGGCTCAAGTGATGCCTTGGAAAACTATGGCATCCATCAAACTTCATCATCAGGTTTTGATGGAGGAATTAGACTGGATCAAGTCTTCCAACGGCGAATTTGAAGACATCATCATGGAGGACAATGGTGATTTTGAAGATATTATCATTGAGGATAGCATGGTGGAGGAGAAAGCAAAAGAGCAGGCTGAACAGTATACTACCACGCTAAGGAAACCAGCCAGAATATGGAGTTTGGAAGAACACAGGTGACACTTAGTAAGAAATTAAGAAAAATCAAGTATCTAAATACCACCTTTAATCATCGTTGTCAAGTTATCACTACAAGAAATTTACAATCAAACAACGGTTGATAGACAACGATTAAAAAAAAACCGTCGTCCTAAAAAATCAAACAACGGTGAATTGATTTTGAAGAAAAAACAATTGTGTGAGCTCCAGAATAAACAACGGATATCCATCTTTTTTAAACTGTTGTACAAGTTGTATCCTCTCATCGTGTCAAATAACGGTTTTTTAAATATAGTGTTGTTGTAGATGTTTAACACAACGATTACAGACCGTTGTTACTATGCTAACATATAGGGATATAAGTCAACGGTTTTGACATTATATTGTGTAATTCAGACAACGGTTTTTCAGAAAGGTTATCCTCTAAACCATCAAACAACGGAATGAAAAAAGTTTTCTGAGGAATTTCAATGGGTACCACGTACTGAGGTGGCAGCACGTGATATGTGGTAAATCATTCACAAGGATTGTTGAGGTGGCGAAATGAGAGCCCTTCATAGAAATGAGATTTGATATCGGTCGTTAGATCGAAAATTAGCTGATAATCTTAAACAATGGTTTTATGTTAAAACAAAAGTGTTGTCTTAGTTGGTCTCATACAAGTTTTTAGATAATACGTTGTGTATACGTAATTCACACAACAGTTTTTAGAAAGGTTGTCTTAGAAACCTTCATACAACAGAATAAAACAATTGTCTGAAATAGTTATTGTATAATATCAATGGGCACCGCCTGATGAGGTGGCACCCCATGATAGGTTGTAAATATTTTACTCCGATTGCTGAAGTGTCGGAATGACAACCCTTAATTGAAATGAGATTAGATATTAGCCGTTAGATTGAAAAAAGCTGATATGCTTACACAACGGTTTTATAATAAAAAAAGTGTTGTCTTAGTTTATCTTTAGAGAATGGTGTTTGAAGGAAACCATTGTAAAAGTATTACTGTATAAAATGATATTCCCGGTTAACAAGTTAAATTTTTAAATGATTTTTTCGATCTGTACGGATGTTAAGATATATTAATTTTAGTCATATGAATAAGTAAACCAACCTAGCCTAGTCGAGTTTGAATATCATTTTTAGCTAGATTATTTAACGGGCTCGACTCGTTTGAAGAATTTACTGTTTGTTTGCTGCACTGTGTGCAACACTTCTCAATGCAAAGCTATGCAAGAAAACTGGAAAATCATAGAACTATGCAAAATCGTCCAACCACATACCACACATAAGAACCATTACATACTTCATATAAGAGATATAAAATTCTTTTTTTTGCCTTACTTGGTAAGAAAATAAAATAAAGTTCTAATGGATAAAAGAAGATGAAAGTCATGATAATTGAAGTGAAGTGTCTGTATTTAACAGAAGACAAGTAAATAATATGAATAGTTAAAGCAATTAAATTTTATAATTTATTTTCAGTTACAAGAAAAAAATTTATTTTTAAAATGAAAGTGGTATAAAAAAATTATAAATTTTATCTGTAATACGGTGGTGACGTTTGAGCAATTTATTTATCTGTAGAAGTAATTTTTTAAAGTATCCTAGAGAAGGCTTGTATCTCATCTACTCTATCTCATGGATTTCCTCATTAATTTCTTTGTTGAAAAAAGCTTCTGCAATCCCCTATATAGTGTCACTCTATCCATAGTAGTCCACATCTCTTTCGGAAGAAACAAAAGAGAGAGAAAGACAGTCTGTCCTATGCAAGGATTGTTCTGTACCTTCCCTCAACAAACAAATGAAAATGATGTCTATACTAGTGATGGATGGACTTTTAAGGATAATAAGGTATATGAAGATATTATGGAAGAATTTGAAGACTACGGTTCTGTATCATTTTTTCAGAGGGTGGCTCAAGTGATGCCTTGGAAAACCATGGCATCCATTAAACTTCATCATCAGGTTTTGATGGAGGAATTAGACTGGATCAAGTCTTCCAACGGCGAATTTGAAGACATCATCATGGAGGACAATGGTGATTTTGAAGATATTATCATTGAGGATAGCATGGTGGAGGAGAAAGCAAAACAGCAGGCTGAACAGTATACTACCAGGCCAAGGAAACCAGCCAGAATATGGACTTTGGAAGAACACAGGTGACACTTAGTAAGAAATTAAGAAAAATCAAGTATCTAAATACCACCTTTAATCATCGTTGCCAAGTTATTATTATCCCAAAAACATATAAACGTCATGTTAGCTTAAATGCAATTTTTTGCCCCGAAAATATGACAGGTGGTTTATGCGGGGGTTAGAAATATGCGGGAAAGGAGATTGGAGGAAGATAGCCAAGTATTTCGTGCCTTCCAGGACTCCATCTCAGGTTGCAAGTCATGCTCAAAAATTCCTAAAGCGCGTTGAGAAAGAAGACACTGAGAAACGTAGGACGACCATTAATGACATTCAATGTCTGTGTTGCGACTCTAGCCCATGCATGTATGGGGCCTCAGTGTCTTTCGTCTAGTCCTCTAGCATATATATTAAGCAGGTTATGTGCACCAACTTACAAATAAATATTGGGGCCAATCTATGTGGATGCCTCGACTTTTAATGTTTCTCCATTGTCTAAAAAACAACTATATGAACCAATAATAATTCCCTGATAATGATCAGGCTATGATAATAATGTTAATTTGATTTAATCAAGCTATGGTGAACATATTTCTTCCACATTTGTTAGTTCTTATTTTCTCTGATTAAAATTTGATCTAATTGAATTCATGCATCAAGCATGGTACCTAATAAGAGCATCATATCATCACTGCATGGCCAAGAAAATAATTCTTTTACTATATATGTTTATTTATTCAACTCACGATGAGCTCGTTTAAGAGAACTCGGCTCGGCTCATGTCGGCTCGTTTTCCTAAAGAGACCTTCTTGAATATGAAAACAAGTTCGAATAAGTAAAACAGCCGAGCCAAGTCGAGTTTGAATATCATTTTTAGCTATATTATTTAATGGGCTCGACTCGTTTGAAAAATTTATTGTTTGTTTGTTGCACTGTGTGCAACAGTTCTCAATGCAAGGCTATGCAAAAAAACTGGAAAATCAAAAAATTATGCAAAATCGTCCAACCACATACCACACATAAGAACCATTACATACTTCATATAAGAGATATAAAATTCTTTTTTTTTGCTGTGCAGGCCTTACCTAGGTAGAAAATAAAAGAAAGTTCTAATGGATAAAAGAAGATGAAAGTCATGATAATTGAAGTGTATCTATTTAACAGAAGACAAGTAAATAATATGAATAGTTAAAGCAATTAAATTTTATAATTTATTTTCAGTTACATGACAAATTTTGTATATTTAAAATGAATGTGGTATTAAAAAATTATAAATTTTATCTCTAATACGGTGGTGACGTTTCAACAATTTATTTATCTGTAGAAGTAATTTTTTAAAGTATCCTAGAGAAGGCTTGTATCTCATCTACTATATCTCATGGATTTCCTCATTAATTTCTTTGTTGAAAAAAGCTTCTGCAATCCCCTATATAGTGTCACTCTATCCTTAGTAGTCCACATCTCTTTCTGAAGAAAAAAAAAAGAGAGAAACACAGTCAGTCCTATGGAAGGATTGTTCTGTACCTTCCCTCAACAAACAAATGAAAATGATGTGTATACTAGTGATGGATGGACTTTCAAGGATAATAAGTTATATGAAGATATTATGGAAGAATTTGAAGACTACGGTTCTGTAGCATTTTTTCAGAGGGTGGCTAAGGTGATGCCTTGGAAAACCATTGCATCCATTAAACTTCATCATCAGGTTTTGATGGAGGAATTAGACTGGATCAAGTCTACCAACGGCGAATTTGAAGACATCATCATGGAGGACAATGGTGATTTTGAAGATATTATCATTGAGGATAGCATGGTGGAGGAGAAAGCAAAAGAGCAGGCTGAACAGTATACTACCAGGCCAAGGAAACCAGCCAGAATATGGACTTTGGAAGAACACAGGTGATGCTTAGTAAGAAATTAAGAAAAATCAAGTATCTAAATACCACCTTTAATCATCGTTGCCAAGTTATTATTATCCCAAAAACATATAAACGTCATGTTAGCTTAAATGCAATTTTTTGCCCGGAAAATATGACAGGTGGTTTATGCGGGGGTTAGAAATATGCGGGAAAGGAGATTGGAGGAACATAGCCAAGTATTTCGTGCCTTCCAGGACTCCATCTCAGGTTGCAAGTCATGCTCAAAAATTCCTAAAGCGCGTTGAGAAAGAAGACACTGAGAAACGTAGGACGACCATTAATGACATTCAATGTCTGTGTTGCGACTCTAGCCCATGCATATATGGGGCCTCAGTGTCTTTCGTCTAGTCCTCTAGCATATATATTAAGCAGGTTATGTGCACCAACTTACAAATAAATATTGGGGCCAATCTATGTGGATGCCTCGACTTTTAATGTTTCTCCGTTGTCTAAAAAACAACTATATGAACCAATAATAATTTCCTGATAATGATCAGGCTATGATAATAATGTTTCTTTGATTAATCAAGCTATGGTGAATATATTTCTTCCACATTTGTTAGTTCTTATTTTCTCTGATTAAAATTTGATCTAATTGAATTCATGCATGGTACCTAATAAGAGCATCATATCATCACTGCATGGCCAAGAAAGTAATTCTTTTACTATATATGTTTATTTATTCAACTCAGGATGAGCTCGTTTAAGAGAACTCGGCTCGGCTCATGTCGGCTCGTTTTCCCAAAGAGACTGTCTTGAATATGAAAACAAGTTTGAATGAGTAAACCAGCCTAGCCTAGTCGAGTTTAAATATCATTTTCAGCTAGATTATTTAAGGGGCTCGACTCGTTTGAAGAATTTACTGTTTGTTTGCTGCACTGTGTGCAACACTTCTCAATGCAAAGCTATGGAAGAAAACTGGAAAATTATAAAACTATGCAAAATCGTCCAACCACATACCACACATAAGAACCATTACATACTTCATATAAGAGATATAAAATTCTTTTTTTTGCCTTACTTGGTAAGAAAATAAAATAAAGTTCTAATGGATAAAAGAAGATGAAAGTCATGATAATTGAAGTGAAGTGTCTGTATTTAACAGAAGACAAGTAAATAATATGAATAGTTAAAGCAATTAAATTTTATAATTTATTTTCAGTTACAATACTAATTTTTTATTTTTAAAATGAATGTGGTATAAAAAAATTATAAATTTTATCTGTAATACGGTGGTGACGTTTCAACAATTTATTTATCAGTAGAAGTAATTTTTTAAAGTATCCTATAGAAGGCTTGTATCTCATCTACTCTATATCATGGATTTCCTCATTAATTTCTTTGTTGAAAAAAGCTTCTGCAATCCCCTATATAGTGTCACTCTATCCTTAGTAGTCCACATCTCTTTCTGAAGAAAAAAAATAGAGAGAAAGACAGTCAGTCCTATGGAAGGATTGTTGTGTACCTTCCCTCAACAAACAAATGAAAATGATGTGTATACTAGTGATGGATGGACTTTTAAGGATAATAAGTTATATGAAGATATTATGGAAGAATTTGAAGACTACGGTTCTGTAGCATTGTTTCAGAGGGTGGCTCAAGTGATGCCTTGGAAAACCATGGCATCCATTAAACTTCATCATCAGGTTTTGATGGAGGAATTAGACTGGATCAAGTCTTCCAACGGCGAATTTGAAGACATCATCATGGAGGACAATGGTGATTTTGAAGATATTATCATTGAGGATAGCATGGTGGAGGAGAAAGCATAAGAGCAGGCTGAACAGTATACTACCAGGCCAAGGAAACCAGCCAGAATATGGACTTTGGAAGAACACAGGTGACGCTTAGTAAGAAATTAAGAAAAATCAAGTATCCAAATACCACCTTTAATCATCGTTGCCAATTTATTATTATCCCAAAAACATGTAAACGTCATGCTAGCTTAAATGCAATTTTTTGCCGGGAAAATATGACAGGTGGTTTATGCAGGGGTTAGAAATATGCGGGAAAGGAGATTGGAGGAATATAGCCAAGTATCTCGTGCCTTCCACGACTCCATATCAGGTTGCAAGTCATGCTCAAAAATTTCTAAAGCGCGTTGAGAAAGAAGACACTGAGAAATGTAGGACGACCATTAATGACATTCAATGTCTGTGTTGCGACTCTAGCCCATGCATGTATGGGGCCTCAGTCTCTTTCGTCTAGTCCTCTAGCATATATATTAAGCATGTTATGTGCACCAACTTACAAATAATATTGGGGCCGATCTATGTGGATGCCTCGACTTTTAATGTTTCTCCGTTGTCTAATAAACAACTATATGAACCAATAATAATTCCCTGATAATGATCAGGCTATGATAATAATGTTTCTTTGATTTAATTAAGCTATGGTGAACATATTTCTTCCACATTTGTTAGTTCTTATTTTCTCTCAATAAAATTTGATCTAATTGAATTCATGTATCATGCATGGTACCTAATAAGAGCATCATATCATCACTGCATGGCCAAGAAAATAATTCTTTTACTATATATGTTTATTTATTCAACTCAGAATGAGCTCGTTTAAGAGAACTCGGCCCGGCTCGTGTCGGCTCGTTTTCCTAAAGAGACCGTCTTGAATATGAAAACAAGTTCGAATGAGTAAACCAGCCTAGCCTAGTCGAGTTTGAATATCATTTTCGGATAGATTATTTAACGGGCTCGACTCATTTGAAAAAAGTACTGTTTGTTTGCTGCACTGTGTGCAACACTTCTCAATGCAAAGCTATGAAAAAAAACTGGAAAATCATAAAACTATGCAAATTCGTCCAACCAGTGGATGCCTCGACTTGTAATGTTTCTCCATTGTCTAAAAAACAACTATATAAACCAATAATAATTCCCTGATAATGATCAGGCTATGATAATAATGTTAATTTGATTTAATCAAGCTATGGTGAACATATTTCTTCCACATTTGTTAGTTCTTATTTTCTCTGATTAAAATTTGATCTAATTGAATTCATGCATGGTACCTAATAAGAGCATCATATCATCACTGCATGGCCAAGAAAATAATTCTTTTACTATATATGTTTATTTATTCAACTCAGGATGAGCTCGTTTAAGAGAACTCGGCTCGGCTCATGTCGGCTCGTTTTCCTAAAGAGACTGTCTTGAATATGAAAACAAGTTCGAATGAGTAAACCAACCTAGCCTAGTCGAGTTTGAATATCATTTTCAGCTAGATTATTTAAGGCTCGACTCGTTTGATGAATTTACTGTTTGTTTGCTGCACTGTGTGCAACACTTCTCAATGCAAAGCTATGCAAAAAAACTGGAAAATCATAAAACTATGCAAAATGGTCCAACCACATACCACACATAAGAACCATTACATACTTCATATAAGAGATATAAAATTCTTTTTTTTGCCTTACTTAGGAAGAAAATAAAATAGAGTTCTAATGGATAAAAGAAGATGAAAGTCATGATAATTGAAGTGTCTGTATTTAACAGAAGATAAGTAAATAATATGAATAGTTAAAGCAATTAAACTTTATAATTTATTTTCAGTTACAATACTAATTTTTATTTTTAAAATGAATGTGGTATAAAAAAATTATAAATTTTATCTGTAATACGGTGGTGACGTTTCAACAATTTATTTATCAGTAGAAGTAATTTTTTAAAATATCCTATAGAAGGCTTGTATCTCATCTACTCTATCTCATGGATTTCCTAATTAATTTCTTTGTTGAAAAAAGCTTCTGCAATCCCCTATATAGTGTCACTCTATCCTTAGTAGTCCACATCTCTTTCTGAAGAAAAAAATAGAGAGAAAGACAGTCAGTCCTATGGAAGGATTGTTGTGTACCTTCCCTCAACAAACAAATGAAAATGATGTGTATACTAGTGATGGATGGACTTTTAAGGATAATAAGTTATATGAAGATATTATGGAAGAATTTGAAGACTACGGTTCTGTAGCATTGTTTCAGAGGGTGGCTCAAGTGATGCCTTGGAACACCATGGCATCCATTAAACTTCATCATCAGGTTTTGATGGAGGAATTAGACTGGATCAAGTCTTCCAACGGCGAATTTGAAGACATCATCATGGAGGACAATGGTGATTTTGAAGATATTATCATTGAGGATAGCATGGTGGAGGAGAAAGCAAAAGAGCAGGCTGAACAGTATACTACCAGGCCAAGGAAACCAGCCAGAATATGGACTTTGGAAGAACACAGGTGACGCTTAGTAAGAAATTAAGAAAAATCAAGTATCTAAATACCACCTTTAATCATCGTTGCCAATTTATTATTATCCCAAAACATGTAAACGTCATGCTAGCTTAAATGCAATTTTTTGCCGGGAAAATATGACAGGTGGTTTATGCAGGGGTTAGAAATATGCGGGAAAGGAGATTGGAGGAATATAGCCAAGTATCTCGTGCCTTCCAGGACTCCATATCAGGTTGCAAGTCATGCTCAAAAATTCCTAAAGCGCGTTGAGAAAGAAGACCCTGAGAAATGTAGGACGACCATTAACGACATTCAATGTCTGTGTTGCGACTCTAGCCCATGCATGTATGGGGCCTCAGTCTCTTTCGTCTAGTCCTCTAGCATATATATTAAGCATGTTATGTGCACCAACTTACAAATAATATTAGGGCCGATCTATGTGGATGCCTCGACTTTTAATGTTTCTCCGTTGACTAATAAACAACTATATGAACCAATAATAATTCCCTGATAATGATCAGGCTATGATAATAATGTTTCTTTGATTTAATTAAGCTATGGTGAACATATTTCTTCCACATTTGTTAGTTCTTATTTTCTCTCAATAAAATTTGATCTAATTGAATTCATGTATCATGCATGGTACCTAATAAGAGCATCATATCATCACTGCATGGCCAAGAAAATAATTCTTTTACTATATATGTTTATTTATTCAACTCAGAATGAGCTCGTTTAAGAGAACTCGGCCCGGCTCGTGTCGGCTCGTTTTCCTAAAGAGACCGTCTTGAATATGAAAACAAGTTCGAATGAGTAAACCAGCCTAGCCTAGTCGAGTTTGAATATCATTTTCGGATAGATTGTTTAGCGGGCTCGACTCGTTTGAAAAAAGTACTGTTTGTTTGCTGCACTGTGTGCAACACTTCTCAATGCAAAGCTATGAAAAAAAACTGGAAAATCATAAAACTATGCAAATTCGTCCAACCACATACCACACATAAGAACCATTACATACGTCATATAAGAGATATAAAATTCTTTTTTTTGCTATGTAGGCCTTACCTAGGAAGAAAATAAAATAAAGTTGTAATGGATAAAAGAAGATGAAAGTCATGATAATTTGATTTATATAATAATAGAATTGAAGTGTTTGTATTTAACAGAAGACAAGTAAATAACATGAATAGTTAAGGTATTTAAATTTTACAATTTTTTTTGAGTTACAACACAGTAATTTTTTTATAAATTTAATCTCTAATTGGTGGTGACGTTTCAACAATTTATTTATCTGTTGTTGGAGTAATTTTTTAAAGTATCCTACACAAGGCTTGTACCTCATCTACTCTATCTCATGGATTTCCTTATTAATTTCTCTGTTGAAAAAAGCTTTTTCAATCCCCTATATAGTGTCACTCTATCCTAAGTAGTCAACATCTCTTTCTGAAGAAAAAAAAAAGAGAGAAAGACAGTCAGTCCTATGGAAGGATTGTTCTGTACCTTCCCTCAACAAACAAATGAAAATGATGTGTATACTACTGATGGATGCTTTTAAGGATAATAAGTTATATGAAGATATTATGGAAGAATTTGAAGACTACGGTTCTGTAGCATTTTTTGGGAGGGTGGCTCAAGTGATGCCTTGGAAAACTATGGCATCCATCAAACTTCATCATCAGGTTTTGATGGAGGAATTAGACTGGATCAAGTCTTCCAACGGCGAATTTGAAGACATCATCATGGAGGACAATGGTGATTTTGAAGATATTATCATTGAGGATAGCATGGTGGAGGAGAAAGCAAAAGAGCAGGCTGAACAGTATACTACCACGCTAAGGAAACCAGCCAGAATATGGAGTTTGGAAGAACACAGGTGACACTTAGTAAGAAATTAAGAAAAATCAAGTATCTAAATACCACCTTTAATCATCGTTGTCAAGTTATCACTACAAGAAATTTACAATCAAACAACGGTTGATAGACAACGATTAAAAAAAAACCGTCGTCCTAAAAAATCAAACAACGGTGAATTGATTTTGAAGAAAAAACAATTGTGTGAGCTCCAGAATAAACAACGGATATCCATCTTTTTTAAACTGTTGTACAAGTTGTATCCTCTCATCGTGTCAAATAACGGTTTTTTAAATATAGTGTTGTTGTAGATGTTTAACACAACGATTACAGACCGTTGTTACTATGCTAACATATAGGGATATAAGTCAACGGTTTTGACATTATATTGTGTAATTCAGACAACGGTTTTTCAGAAAGGTTATCCTCTAAACCATCAAACAACGGAATGAAAAAAGTTTTCTGAGGAATTTCAATGGGTACCACGTACTGAGGTGGCAGCACGTGATATGTGGTAAATCATTCACAAGGATTGCTGAGGTGGCGAAATGAGAGCCCTTCATTGAAATGAGATTTGATATCGGTCGTTAGATCGAAAATTAGCTGATAATCTTAAACAATGGTTTTATGTTAAAACAAAAGTGTTGTCTTAGTTGGTCTCATACAAGTTTTTAGATAATACGTTGTGTATACGTAATTCACACAACAGTTTTTAGAAAGGTTGTCTTAGAAACCTTCATACAACAGAATAAAACAATTGTCTGAAATAGTTATTGTATAATATCAATGGGCACCGCCTGATGAGGTGGCACCCCATGATAGGTTGTAAATATTTTACTCCGATTGCTGAAGTGTCGGAATGACAACCCTTAATTGAAATGAGATTAGATATTAGCCGTTAGATTGAAAAAAGCTGATATGCTTACACAACGGTTTTATAATAAAAAAAGTGTTGTCTTAGTTTATCTTTAGAGAATGGTGTTTGAAGGAAACCATTGTAAAAGTATTACTGTATAAAATGATATTCCCGGTTAACAAGTTAAATTTTTAAATGATTTTTTTGATCTGTACGGATGTTAAGATATATTAATTTTAGTCATATGAATAAGTAAACCAGCCTAGCCTAGTCGAGTTTGAATATCATTTTTAGCTAGATTATTTAACGGGCTCGACTCGTTTGAAGAATTTACTGTTTGTTTGCTGCACTGTGTGCAACACTTCTCAATGCAAAGCTATGCAAGAAAACTGGAAAATCATAGAACTATGCAAAATCGTCCAACCACATACCACACATAAGAACCATTACATACTTCATATAAGAGATATAAAATTCTTTTTTTTGCCTTACTTGGTAAGAAAATAAAATAAAGTTCTAATGGATAAAAGAAGATGAAAGTCATGATAATTGAAGTGAAGTGTCTGTATTTAACAGAAGACAAGTAAATAATATGAATAGTTAAAGCAATTAAATTTTATAATTTATTTTTAGTTACAAGAAAAAAATTTATTTTTAAAATGAAAGTGGTATAAAAAATTATAAATTTTATCTGTAATACGGTGGTGACGTTTGAGCAATTTATTTATCTGTAGAAGTAATTTTTTAAAGTATCCTAGAGAAGGCTTGTATCTCATCTACTCTATCTCATGAATTTCCTCATTAATTTCTTTGTTGAAAAAAGCTTCTGCAATCCCCTATATAGTGTCACTCTATCCATAGTAGTCCACATCTCTTTCGGAAGAAACAAAAGAGAGAGAAAGACAGTCTGTCCTATGCAAGGATTGTTCTGTACCTTCCCTCAACAAACAAATGAAAATGATGTCTATACTAGTGATGGATGGACTTTTAAGGATAATAAGGTATATGAAGATATTATGGAAGAATTTGAAGACTACGGTTCTGTATCATTTTTTCAGAGGGTGGCTCAAGTGATGCCTTGGAAAACCATGGCATCCATTAAACTTCATCATCAGGTTTTGATGGAGGAATTAGACTGGATCAAGTCTTCCAACGGCGAATTTGAAGACATCATCATGGAGGACAATGGTGATTTTGAAGATATTATCATTGAGGATAGCATGGTGGAGGAGAAAGCAAAACAGCAGGCTGAACAGTATACTACCAGGCCAAGGAAACCAGCCAGAATATGGACTTTGGAAGAACACAGGTGACACTTAGTAAGAAATTAAGAAAAATCAAGTATCTAAATACCACCTTTAATCATCGTTGCCAAGTTATTATTATCCCAAAAACATATAAACGTCATGTTAGCTTAAATGCAATTTTTTGCCCCGAAAATATGACAGGTGGTTTATGCGGGGGTTAGAAATATGCGGGAAAGGAGATTGGAGGAAGATAGCCAAGTATTTCGTGCCTTCCAGGACTCCATCTCAGGTTGCAAGTCATGCTCAAAAATTCCTAAAGCGCGTTGAGAAAGAAGACACTGAGAAACGTAGGACGACCATTAATGACATTCAATGTCTGTGTTGCGACTCTAGCCCATGCATGTATGGGGCCTCAGTGTCTTTCGTCTAGTCCTCTAGCATATATATTAAGCAGGTTATGTGCACCAACTTACAAATAAATATTGGGGCCAATCTATGTGGATGCCTCGACTTTTAATGTTTCTCCATTGTCTAAAAAACAACTATATGAACCAATAATAATTCCCTGATAATGATCAGGCTATGATAATAATGTTAATTTGATTTAATCAAGCTATGGTGAACATATTTCTTCCACATTTGTTAGTTCTTATTTTCTCTGATTAAAATTTGATCTAATTGAATTCATGCATGGTACCTAATAAGAGCATCATATCATCACTGCATGGCCAAGAAAATAATTCTTTTACTATATATGTTTATTTATTCAACTCAGGATGAGCTCGTTTAAGAGAACTCGGCTCGGCTCATGTCGGCTCGTTTTCCTAAAGAAACTGTCTTGAATATGAAAACAAGTTCGAATGAGTAAACCAACCTAGCCTAGTCGAGTTTGAATATCATTTTCAGCTAGATTATTTAAGGGGCTCGACTCGTTTGATGAATTTACTGTTTGTTTGCTGCACTGTGTGCAACACTTCTCAATGCAAAGCTATGCAAAAAAACTGGAAAATCATAAAACTATGCAAAATGGTCCAACCACATACCACACATAAGAACCATTACATACTTCATATAAGAGATATAAAATTCTTTTTTTTGCCTTACTTAGGAAGAAAATAAAATAGAGTTCTAATGGATAAAAGAAGATGAAAGTCATGATAATTGAAGTGTCTGTATTTAACAGAAGATAAGTAAATAATATGAATAGTTAAAGCAATTAAACTTTATAATTTATTTTCAGTTACAATACTAATTTTTTATTTTTAAAATGAATGTGGTATAAAAAAATTATAAATTTTATCTGTAATAGGGTGGTGACGTTTTAACAATTTATTTATCAGTAGAAGTAATTTTTTAAAGTATCCTATAGAAGGCTTGTATCTCATCTACTCTATCTCATGGATTTCCTCATTAATTTCTTTGTTGAAAAAAGCTTCTGCAATCCCCTATATAGTGTCACTCTATCCTTAGTAGTCCACATCTCTTTCTGAAGAAAAAAATAGAGAGAAAGACAGTCAGTCCTATGGAAGGATTGTTGTGTACCTTCCCTCAACAAACAAATGAAAATGATGTGTATACTAGTGATGGATGGACTTTTAAGGATAATAAGTTATATGAAGATATTATGGAAGAATTTGAAGACTACGGTTCTGTAGCATTGTTTGAGAGGGTGGCTCAAGTGATGCCTTGGAAAACCATGGCATCCATTAAACTTCATCATCAGGTTTTGATGGAGGAATTAGACTGGATCAAGTCTTCCAACGGCGAATTTGAAGACATCATCATGGAGGACAATGGTGATTTTGAAGATATTATGATTGAGGATAGCATGGTGGAGGAGAAAGCAAAAGAGCAGGCTGAACAGTATACTACCAGGCCAAGGAAACCAGCCAGAATATGGACTTTGGAAGAACACAGGTGACACTTAGTAAGAAATTAAGAAAAATCAAGTATCTAAATACCACCTTTAATCATCGTTGCCAATTTATTATTATCCCAAAAACATGTAAACGTCATGCTAGCTTAAATGCAATTTTTTGCCGGGAAAATATGACAGGTGGTTTATGCAGGGGTTAGAAATATGCGGGAAAGGAGATTGGAGGAATATAGCCAAGTATCTCGTGCCTTCCAGGACTCCATATCAGGTTGCAAGTCATGCTCAAAAATTCCTAAAGCGCGTTGAGAAAGAAGACAATGAGAAATGTAGGACGACCATTAACGACATTCAATGTCTGTGTTGCGACTCTAGCCCATGCATGTATGGGGCCTCAGTCTCTTTCGTCTAGTCCTCTAGCATATATATTAAGCATGTTATGTGCACCAACTTACAAATAATATTGGGGCCGATCTATGTGGATGCCTCGACTTTTAATGTTTCTCCGTTGTCTAATAAACAACTATATGAACCAATAATAATTCCCTGATAATGATCAGGCTATGATAATAATGTTTCTTTGATTTAATTAAGCTATGGTGAACATATTTCTTCCACATTTGTTAGTTCTTATTTTCTCTCAATAAAATTTGATCTAATTGAATTCATGTATCATGCATGGTACCTAATAAGAGCATCATATCATCACTGCATGGCCAAGAAAATAATTCTTTTACTATATATGTTTATTTATTCAACTCAGGATGAGCTCGTTTAAGAGAACTCGGGTCGGCTCATGTCGGCTCGTTTTCCTAAAGAGACTGTCTTGAATATGAAAACAAGTTCGAATGAGTAAACCAACCTAGCCTAGTCGAGTTTGAATATCATTTTCAGCTAGATTATTTAACGGGCTCGACTCGTTTGATGAATTTACTGTTTGTTTGCTGCACTGTGTGCAACACTTCTCAATGCAAAGCTATGAAAAAAAAACTGGAAAATCATAAAACTATGCAAATTCGTCCAACCACATACCACACATAAGAACCATTACATACTTCATATAAGAGATATAAAATTCTTTTTTTTTGCTATGTAGGCCTTACCTAGGAAGAAAATAAAATAAAGTTCTAATGGATAAAAGAAGATGAAAGTCATGATAATTTGATTTATATAATAATAGAATTGAAGTGTTTGTATTTACCAGAAGACAAGTAAATAACATGAATAGTTAAGGTATTTAAATTTTACAATTTTTTTTTGAGTTACAACACAGTAATTTTTTTATAAATTTAATCTCTAATTGGTGGTGACGTTTCAACAATTTATTTATCTGTTGTTGGAGTAATTTTTTAAAGTATCCTACACAAGGCTTGTACCTCATCTACTCTATCTCATGGATTTCCTTATTAATTTCTCTGTTGAAAAAAGCTTTTTCAATCCCCTATATAGTGTCACTCTATCCTAAGTAGTCAACATCTCTTTCTGAAGAAAAAAAAAAGAGAGAAAGACAGTCAGTCCTATGGAAGGATTGTTCTGTACCTTCCCTCAACAAACAAATGAAAATGATGTGTATACTAGTGATGGATGCTTTTAAGGATAATAAGTTATATGAAGATATTATGGAAGAATTTGAAGACTACGGTTCTGTAGCATTTTTTGGGAGGGTGGCTCAAGTGATGCCTTGGAAAACTATGGCATCCATCAAACTTCATCATCAGGTTTTGATGGAGGAATTAGACTGGATCAAGTCTTCCAACGGCGAATTTGAAGACATCATCATGGAGGACAATGGTGATTTTGAAGATATTATCATTGAGGATAGCATGGTGGAGGAGAAAGCAAAAGAGCAGGCTGAACAGTATACTACCACGCTAAGGAAACGAGCCAGAATATGGAGTTTGGAAGAACACAGGTGACACTTAGTAAGAAATTAAGAAAAATCAAGTATCTAAATACCACCTTTAATCATCGTTGTCAAGTTATCACTACAAGAAATTTGCAATCAAACAACGGTTGACAGACAACGATTAAAAAAAAACCGTCGTCCTAAAAAATCAAACAACGGTGAATTGATTTTGAAGAAAAAACAGTTGTGTGAGCTCCAGAATAAACAACGGATATCCATCTTTTTTAAACTGTTGTACAAGTTGTATCCTCTCATCGTGTCAGATAACGGTTTTTTAAATATAGTGTTGTTGTAGATCTTTAACACAACGATTACAAACCGTTGTTACTATGCTAACATATAGGGATATAAGTCAACGGTTTTGACATTATATTGTGTAATTCAGACAACGGTTTTTCAGAAAGGTTATCCTCTAAACCATCAAACAACGGAATGAAAAAAGTTTTCTGAGGAATTTCAATGGGTACCACGTACTGAGGTGGCAGCACGTGATATGTGGTAAATCATTCACAAGGATTGCTGAGGTGGCGAAATGAGAGCCCTTCATTGAAATGAGATTTGATATCGGTCGTTAGATCGAAAATTAGCTGATAATCTTAAACAATGGTTTTATGTTAAAACAAAAGTGTTGTCTTAGTTGGTCTCATACAAGCTTTTAGATAATACGTTGTGTATACGTAATTCACACAACAGTTTTTAGAAAGGTTGTCTTAGAAACCTTCATACAACAGAATAAAATAGTTGTCTGAAATAGTTATTGTATAATATCAATGGGCACCGCCTGATGAGGTGGCACCCCATGATAGGTTGTAAACATTTTACTCTGATTGCTGAAGTGTCGGAATGACAACCCTTGATTGAAATGAGATTAGATATTAGCTGTTAGATTGAAAAAAGCTGATATGCTTACACAACGGTTTTATAATAAAAAAAGCGTTGTCTTAGTTTATCTTTAGAGAATGATGTTTCAAGGAAACCATTGTAAAAGTATTACTGTATAAAATGATATTCCCAGTTAACAAGTTAAATTTTTAAATGATTTTTTCAATCTGTACGGATGTTAAGATATATTAATTTTAGTCATATGAATGAGTAAACGAGCCTAGCTTAGTCGAGTTTGAATATCATTTTTAGCTAGATTATTTAACGGGCTCGACTCGTTGGAAGAATTTACTGTTTGTTTGTTGCACTGTGTGCAACACTTCTCAATGCAAAGCTACGCAAGAAAACTGGAAAATCATAAAACTATGCAAAATCGTCCAACCACATACCACACATAAGAACCATTACATACTTCATATAAGAGATATAAAATTCTTTTTTTTGCCTTACTTGGTAAGAAAATAAAATAAAGTTCTAATGGATAAAAGAAGATGAAAGTCATGATAATTGAAGTGAAGTGTCTGTATTTAACAGAAGACAAGTAAATAATATGAATAGTTAAACCAATTAAATTTTATAATTTATTTTCATTTACAAGAAAAAATTTTATTTTTAAAATGAAAGTGGTATAAAAAAATTATAAATTTTATCTGTAATACGGTGGTGACGTTTGAGCAATTTATTTATCTGTAGAAGTAATTTTTTAAAGTATCCTAGAGAAGGCTTGTATCTCATCTACTCTATCTCATGGATTTCCTCATTAATTTCTTTGTTGAAAAAAGCTTCTGCAATCCCCTATATAGTGTCACACTATCCATAGTAGTCCACATCTCTTTCTGAAGAAACAAAAGAGAGAGAAAGACAGTCAGTCCTATGCAAGGATTGTTCTGTACCTTCCCTCAACAAACAAATGAAAATGATGTCTATACTAGTGATGGATGGACTTTTAAGGATAATAAGGTATATGAAGATATTATGGAAGAATTTGAAGACTACGGTTCTGTATCATTTTTTCAGAGGGTGGCTCAAGTGATGCCTTGGAAAACCATGGCATCCATTAAACTTCATCATCAGGTTTTGATGGAGGAATTAGACTGGATCAAGTCTTCCAACGGCGAATTTGAAGACATCATCATGGAGGACAATGGTGATTTTGAAGATATTATCATTGAGGATAGCATGGTGGAGGAGAAAGCAAAACAGCAGGCTGAACAGTATACTACCAGGCCAAGGAAACCAGCCAGAATATGGACTTTGGAAGAACACAGGTGACGCTTAGTAAGAAATTAAGAAAAATCAAGTATCTAAATACCACCTTTAATCATCGTTGCCAAGTTATTATTATCCCAAAAACATATAAACGTCATGTTAGCTTAAATGCAATTTTTTGCCCCGAAAATATGACAGGTGGTTTATGCGGGGGTTAGAAATATGCGGGAAAGGAGATTGGAGGAAGATAGCCAAGTATTTCGTGCCTTCCAGGACTCCATCTCAGGTTGCAAGTCATGCTCAAAAATTCCTAAAGAGCGTTGAGAAAGAAGACACTGAGAAACGTAGGACGACCATTAATGACATTCAATGTCTGTGTTGCGACTCTAGCCCATGCATGTATGGGGCCTCAGTGTCTTTCGTCTAGTCCTCTAGCATATATATTAAGCAGGTTATGTGCACCAACTTACAAATAAATATTGGGGCCAATCTATGTGGATGCCTCGACTTTTAATGTTTCTCCGTTGTCTAAAAAACAACTATATGAACCAATAATAATTCCCTGATAATGATCAGGCTATGATAATAATGTTTCTTTGATTTAATCAAGCTATGGTGACCATATTTCTTCCACATTTGTTAGTTCTTATTTTCTCTGATTAAAATTTGATCTAATTGAATTCATGCATGGTACCTAATAAGAGCATCATATCATCACTGCATGGCCAAGAAAATAATTCTTTTACTATATATGTTTATTTATTCAACTCAGGATGAGCTCGTTTAAGAGAACTCGGTTCGGCTCATGTCGGCTCGTTTTCCTAAAGAGACTGTCTTGAATATGAAAACAAGTTCGAATGAGTAAACCAACCTAGCCTAGTCGAGTTTGAATATCATTTTCAGCTAGATTATTTAACGGGCTCGACTCGTTTGATGAATTTACTGTTTGTTTGCTGCACTGTGTGCAACACTTCTCAATGCAAAGCTATTAAAAAAAACTGGAAAATCATAAAACTATGCAAATTCGTCCAACCAGTGGATGCCTCGACTTTTAATGTTTCTCCGTTGTCTAAAAAACAACTATATGAACCAATAATAATTCCCTGATAATGATCAGGCTATGATAATAATGTTTCTTTGATTTAATCAAGCTATGGTGAACATATTTCTTCCACATTTGTTAGTTCTTATTTTCTCTGATTAAAATTTGATCTAATTGAATTCATGCATGGTATCTAATAAGAGCATCATATCATCACTGCATGGCCAAGAAATTAATTCTTTTACTATATATGTTTATTTATTCAACTCAGGATGAGCTCGTTTAAGAGAACTCGGCTCGGCTCATGTCGGCTCGTTTCCCTAAAGAGACTGTCTTGAATATGAAAACAAGTTCGAATGAGTAAACCAGCCTAGCCTAGTCGAGTTTGAATATCATTTTCAGCTAGATTATTTAACGGGCTCGACTCGTTTGAAGAATTTACTGTTTGTTTGCTGCACTGTGTGCAACACTTCTCAATGCAAAGCTATGCAAGAAAACTGGAAAATCATAAAACTATGCAAAATCGTCCAACCACATACCACACATAAGAACCATTACATACTTCATATAAGAGATATAAAATTCTTTTTTTTGCCTTACTTGGTAAGAAAATAAAATAAAGTTCTAATGGATAAAAGAAGATGAAAGTCATGATAATTAAAGTGAAGTGTCTGTATTTAACAGAAGACAAGTAAATAATATGAATAGTTAAAGCAATTAAATTTTATAATTTATTTTCAGTTACAAGAAAAAAATTTATTTTTAAAATAAAAGTGGTATAAAAAAATTATAAATTTTATCTGTAATACGGTGGTGACGTTTCAGCAATTTATTTATCTGTAGAAGTAATTTTTTAAAGTATCCTAGAGAAGGCTTGTATCTCATCTACTCTATCTCATGGATTTCCTCATTAATTTCTTTGTTGAAAAAAGCTTCTGCAATCCCCTATATAGTGTCACTCTATCCATAGTAGTCCACATCTCTTTCGGAAGAAACAAAAGAGAGAGAAAGACAGTCAGTCCTATGCAAGGATTGTTCTGTACCTTCCCTCAACAAACAAATGAAAATGATGTGTATACTAGTGATGGATGGACTTTTAAGGATAATAAGTTATATGAAGATATTATGGAAGAATTTGAAGACTACGGTTCTGTAGCATTATTTCAGAGGGTGGCTCAAGTGATGCCTTGGAAAACCATGGCATCCATTAAACTTCATCATCAGGTTTTGATGGAGGAATTAGACTGGATCAAGTCTTCCAACGGTGAATTTGAAGACATAATCACGGAGGACAATGGTGATTTTGAAGATATTATCATTGAGGATAGCATGGTGGAGGAGAAAGCAAATGAGCAGGCTGAACAGTATACTACCAGGCCAAGGAAACCAGCCAGAATATGGACTTTGGAAGAACACAGGTGACGCTTAGTAAGAAATTAAGAAAAATCAAGTATCTAAATACCACCTTTAATCATCGTTGCCAAGTTATTATTATCCCAAAAACATATAAACGTCATGTTAGCTTAAATGCAATTTTTTGCCCGGAAAATATGACAGGTGGTTTATGCGGGGGTTAGAAATATGCGGGAAAGGAGATTGGAGGAACATAGCCAAGTATTTTGTGCCTTCCAGGACTCCATCTCAGGTTGCAAGTCATGCTCAAAAATTCCTAAAGCCCGTTGAGAAAGAAGACACTGAGAAACGTAGGACGACCATTAATGACATTCAATGTCTGTGTTGCGACTCTAGCCCATGCATGTATGGGGCCTCAGTGTCTTTCGTCTAGTCCTCTAGCATATATATTAAGCAGGTTATGTGCACCAACTTACAAATAAATATTGGGGCCAATCTATATGGATGCCTCGACTTTTAATGTTTCACCGTTGTCTAAAAAACAACTATATGAACCAATAATAATTCCCTGATAATGATCAGGCTATGATAATAATATTTCTTTGATTTAATCAAGCTATGGTGAACATATTTCTTCCACATTTATTAGTTCTTATTTTCTCTGATTAAAATTTGATCTAATTGAATTCATGCATGGTACCTAATAAGAGCATCATATCATCACTGCATGGCCAAGAAAATAATTCTTTTACTATATATGTTTATTTATTCAACTCAGGATGAGCTCTTTCAAGAGAACTCGGCTCGGTTCATGTCGGCACGTTTTCCTAAAGAGACTGTCTTGAATATGAAAACAAGTTCGAATGACTAAACCAACCTAGCCTAGTCGAGTTTGAATATCATTTTCAGCTAGATTATTTAACGGGCTCAACTAGTTTGATGAATTTACTGTTTGTTTGTTGCACTGTGTGCAACACTTCTCAATGCAAAGCTATGCAAAAAAACTGGAAAATCATAAAACTATGCAAAATGGTCCAACCACATACCACACATAAGAACCATTGCATACTTCATATAAGAGATATAAAATTCTTTTTTTTGCCTTACTTAGGAAGAAAATAAAATAAAGTTCTAATGGATAATAGAAGATGAAAGTCATGATAATTGAAGTGTCTGTATTTAACAGAAGACAAGTAAATAATATGAATAGTTAAAGCAATTAAACTTTATAATTTATTTTCAGTTACAATACTAATTTTTTATTTTTAAAATGAATGTGGTATAAAAAAATTATAAATTTTATCTGTAATACGGTGGTGACGTTTCAACAATTTATTTATCAGTAGAAGTAATTTTTTAAAGTATCCTAAGAAGGCTTGTATCTCATCTACTCTATCTCATGGATTTCCTCATTAATTTCTTTGTTGAAAAAAGCTTCTGCAACCCCTATATAGTGTCACTCTATCCTTAGTAGTCCACATCTCTTTCTGAAGAAAAAAAAAAGAGAGAAAGACAGTCAGTCCTATGGAAGGATTGTTCTGTACCTTCCCTCAACAAACAAATGAAAATGATGTGTATACTAGTGATGGATGCTTTTAAGGATAATAAGTTATATGAAGATATTATGGAAAAATTTGAAGACTACTGTAGCATTTTTTGGGAGGGTGGCTCAAGTGATGCCTTGGAAAACTACGGCATCCATCAAACTTCATCATCAGGTTTTGTTGGAGGAATTAGACTGGATCAAGTCTTCCAACGACGAATTTGAAGACATCATCATGGAGGACAATGGTGATTTTGAAGATATTATCATTCAGGATAGCATGGTGGAGGAGAAAGCAAAAGAGCAGGCTGAACAGTATACTACCAGGCTAAGGAAACCAGCCAGAATATGGAGTTTGGAAGAACACAGGTGACGCTTAGTAAGAAATTAAGAAAAATCAAGTATCTAAATATCACCTTCAATCATCGTTGTCAAGGTATCACTACAAGAAATTTGCAATCAAACAACGGTTGATAGACAACGATTAAAAAAACCGTCGTCCTAAAAAATCAAACAATGGTGAATTGATTTTGAAGAAAAAATAGTTGTGTGAGCTCCAGAATAAACAACTGATATCCATCTTTTTTAAACTATTGTACAAGTTGTATCCTCTCATCGTGTCAGATTACGGTTTTTTAAATATAGTGTTGTTGTAGATCTTTAACACAACGATTACAAACCGTTGTTACTATGCTAACATATAGGGATATAAGACAATGGTTTTGACATTATATTTTGTAATTCAGACAACGGTTTTTCAGAAAGGTTATCCTCTAAATCATCAAACAACGGAATGAAAACAGTTGTCTGAGGAATTTCAATGGGTACCACGTACTGAGGTGGCAGCACGTGATATGTGGTAAATCATTCACAAGGATTGCTGAGGTGGCGAAATGAGAGCCCTTCATTGAAATGAGATTTGATATCGGTCGTTAGATCGAAAATTAGCTGATAATCTTAAACACTGGTTTTATGTTAAAACAAAAGTGTTGTCTTAGTTGGTCTCATACAAGCTTTTAGATAATACGTTGTGTATACGTAATTCACACAACAGTTTTTAGAAAGGTTGTCTTAGAAACCTTCATACAACAGAATAAAACAGTTGTCTGAAATAGTTATTGTATAATATCAATGGGCACCGCCTGATGAGGTGGCACCCCATGATAGGTTGTAAACATTTTACTCCGATTGCTGAAGTGTCGGAATGACAACCCTTGATTGAAATGAGATTAGATATTAGCCGTTAGATTGAAAAAAGCTGATATGCTTACACAACGGTTTTATAATAAAAAAAAGCGTTGTCTTAGTTTATCTTTAGAGAATGGTGTTTCAAGGAAACCATTGTAAAAGTATTACTGTATAAAATGATATTCCCGGTTAACAAGTTAAATTTTTAAATGATTTTTTCGACGATCCAACTGTACGGATGTTAAGATATATTAATTTTAGTCATATGAAAAAATTATAAAAAATTTAAAATTCATCTTGCATGTGAGGATTTGAAAAATCTAGTAAAAGTACCACCCCCGACAACGAGACTCGTTCCTGATTTACAAGATTAATTTTTAAAATTATTTTTTCGATGATCCAACCGTACAGATATTAAGATATATCAATTGTAGTCATATGAAAAAAATTATAAAAAAATTTGAAATTCATCTTGCATGTCAGGATTAGAAATATTTAGTAAAAGTACCACTCCCGACAACGAGACTCGTTTCCGATTTACAAGATTATTTTTTAAAATGATTTCTCCGACGATCCAAATGTACGGATGTTAAGATATATCAATCGTAGTCATATGAAAAAATTATTAAAAAATTTGAAATTCATCTTGCATGTCAGGAATAGAAAAATCAAGTAAAAGTACCACTCCCGACAACGAGACTCGTTCCCGATTTACAAGATTAATTTTTAAAATGATTTTTCGACGATCCAACCGTACAGATTTTAACATATATCAATTTTAATCATATGAAAAAATTATAAAAAAATTTAAAATTCATCTTGCATGTCAGGATTAGAAAATTCTAGTAAAAGTACCACTCCCAACAACGAGACTCGTTCCCGATTTACAAGATTAATTTTTAAAATGATTTCTCCGACGATCCAACTGTACGGATGTTAAGATATATCAATTTTAGTCATATAAAAAAATTATAAAAAAAATTGAAATTCATCTTGCATGTCAGGATTAGAAATATCTAGTAAAAGTATCACTCCCGACAACGAGACTTGTTTCCGATTTACAAGATTATTTTTTAAAATGATTTCTCCGACGATCCAACCGTACGGATGTTAAGATATATCAATTGTAGTCATATGAAAAAATGATTTATTAAAAAATTTGAAATTCATCTTGCATGTCAGGATTAGAAAAATCTAGTAAAAGTACCACTCCCGACAACGAAACTCGTTCGCGATTTACAAGATTAATTTTTAAAATGATTTTTTCGACGATCCAACCGTACAGATGTTAAGATACATCAATTTTAGTCATATGAAAAAATTATAAAAAAATTTGAAATTCATCTTGCATCTAAGGATTAGAAATATCTAGTAAAAGTACCACTCCCGACAACGAGACTTGTTTCCGATTTACAAGAATATTTTTTAAAATGATTTCTCCGACGATCCAACCGTACGGATGTTAAGATATATCAATTGTAGTCATATGAAAAAATTATTAAAAAATTTGAAATTCATCTTGCATGTCAGGATTAGAAAAATCTAGTAAAAGTACCACTCCCGACAACGAGACTCGTTCCCGATTTACAAGATTAATTTTTAAAATGATTTTTTCGACGATCCAACCGTACAGATGTTAAGATACATCAATTTTAGTCATATGAAAAAATTATAAAAAAATTTGAAATTCATCTTGCATCTCAGGATTAGAAATATCTAGTAAAAGTACCACTCCCGACAACGAGACTTGTTTCCGATTTAAAATAATATTTTTTAAAATGATTTCTTCGACGATCTAACCGTACGAATGTTAAGATATATCAATTGTAGTCATATGAAAAAATTATTAAAAAATTTAAAATTCATCTTGCATGTCAGGATTAGAAAAATCTAGTAAAAGTACCTCTCCCGACAATGAGACTCGTTCCCGATTTAAAAGATTAATTTTTAAAATTATTTTTTCGATGATCCAACCGTACAGATGTTAAGATATATCAATTTTAGTCATATGAATAAATTATAAAAAAATTTGAAATTCATCTTGCATGTCAAGATTAGAAATATCCAGTAAAAGTACTACTCCCGACAACGAGACTCGTTTCCGATTTACAAGATTATTTTTTAAAATGATTTCTCCGACGATCCAACCGTACGGATGTTAAGATATATCAGTTGTAGTCATATCAAAAATTATTAAAAAATTTGAAATTCAACTTGCATGTCAGGATTAGAAAAATCTAGTAAAAGTACCACACCCGACAACGATACTCGTTCCCGATTTACAAGATTAATTTTTAAAATGATTTTTTCGACGATCCAACCGTATAGATATTAAGATATATTAATTTTAGTCATATGAAAAAATTATAAAAAAATTTTAAATTCATCTTGCATGTCAGGATTAGAAATATCTAGTAAAAGTACCACTCCCGACAACGAGAATTGTTTCCGATTTACAATATTATGTTTTAAAATGATTTCTCCGACGATCCACCCGTACGGATGTTAAGATATATCAATTGTAGTCATATGAAAAAATTATTAAAAAATTTGATATTCATCTTGCATGTCAAAATTAGAAAAAAATCTAGTAAAAGTACAACTCCCGACAACGAGACTCGTTCCCGATTTACAAGATTGATTTTGAAAATGATTTTTTCGACGATCCAACCATACAGATGTTAAGATATATCAATTTTAGTCATATGAAAAAATTATAAAAAATTTGAAATTCATCTTGGATGTCAGGATTAGAAATATCTAGTAAAAGTACTATTCCCGACAACGAGACTCAGTTCCGATTTACAATATTATTTTTTAAAATGATTTCTCCGACGATCCAACCGTACGGATGTTAAGATATATCAATTGTAGTCATATGAAAAAATTATTAAAAAATTTGAAATTCATCTTGCATGTCAGGATTAGAAAAATCTAGTAAAGTACAACTCCCGACAACGAGACTCGTTCTCGATTTACAAGATTAATTTTTAAAATGATTTTTTCAACGATCCAACCGTACAGATGTTAAGATACATCAATTTTAGTCATATGAAAAAATTATAAAAAAATTTGAAATTCATCTTGCATCTCAGGATTAGAAATATCTAGTAAAAGTACCACTCCCGACAACGAGACTTGTTTCCGATTTACAATAATATTTTTTAAAATGATTTCTCCGACGATCCAACCGTACGGATGTTAAGATATATCAATTGTAGTCATATGAAAAAATTATTAAAAAATTTAAAATTCATCTTGCATGTCAGGATTAGAAAAATCTAGTAAAAGTACCTCTCCCGACAACGAGACTCGTTCCCGATTTACAAGATTAATTTTTAAAATGATTTTTTCGACGATCCAACTGTACGGATGTTAAGATATATCAATTTTAGTCATATTAAAAAATTATAAAAAAAATTTGAAATTCATCTTGCATGTCAAGATTAGAAATATCTAGTAAAAGTACTACTCCCGACAACGAGACTCGTTTCCGATTTACAAGATTATTTTTTAAAATGATTTCTCCGACGATCCAACCGTACGGATGTTAAGATATATCAATTGTAGTCATATGAAAAAATTATTAAAAAATTTGAAATTCATCTTGCATGTCAGGATTAGAAAAATCTAGTAAAAGTACCACTCCCGACAACGAGACTCGTTCCCGATTTACAAGATTAATTTTTAAAATGATTTTTTCGACAATCCAATCGTACAGATGTTAAGATACATCAATTTTAGTCATATGAAAAAATTATAAAAAAATTTGAAATTCATCTTGCATCTCAAGATTAGAAATATCTAGTAAAAGTACCACTCCCGACAACGAGACTTGTTTCCGATTTACAATAATATTTTTTAA
This sequence comes from Apium graveolens, assembly GCF_009905375.1. Lineage (NCBI taxonomy): Eukaryota > Viridiplantae > Streptophyta > Magnoliopsida > Apiales > Apiaceae > Apium > Apium graveolens. The sequence goes on from NC_133655.1 coordinate 2,668,252, forward strand.
AATGATTTCTCCGATGATCCAACCGTACGGAGGTTAAGATATATCAATTGTAGTCATATGAAAAAATTATTAAAAAATTTGAAATTCATCTTGCATGTCAGGATTAGAAAAATCTAGTAAAAGTACCACTCCCGACAACGAGACTCGTTCCCGATTTACAAGATTAATTTTTAAAATTATTTTTTCGATGATCCAACCGTACAGATGTTAAGATATATCAATTTTAGTCATATGAAAAAATTATAAAAAAATTTGAAATTCATCTTGCATGTCAAGATTAGAAATATCTAGTAAAAGTACTAGTCCCGACAACGAGACTCGTTTCCGATTTACAAGATTATTTTTTAAAATGATTTCTCTGACGATCCAACCGTACGGATGTTAAGATATATCAATCGTAGTCATATAAAAAATTATTGAAAAATTTGAAATTCATCTTGCATGTGAGGATTAGAAAAATCTAGTAAAAGTACCACTCCCGACAACGATACTCGTTCCCGATTTACAAGATTAATTTTTAAAATGATTTTTTCGACGATCCAACCGTACAGATGTTAAGATATATCAATTTTAGTCATATGAAAAAATTATAAAAAAAATTGAAATTCATCTTGCATGTGAGGATTAGAAATATCTAGTAAAAGTACCACTCCCGACAACGAGACTTGTTTCCGATTTACAATATTATTTTTTAAAATGATTTCTCCAACGATCCAACCGTATGGATGTTAAGATATATCAATTGTAGTCATATGAAAAAATTATTAAAAAATTTGATATTCATCTTGCATGTCAAAATTAGAAAAATCTAGTAAAAGTACCACTCCCGACAACGAGACTCGTTCCCGATTTACAAGATTAATTTTTAAAATGATTTTTTTGACGATCCAACCATACAGATGTTAAGATATATCAATTTTAGTCATATGAAAAAATTATAAAAAATTTGAAATTCATCTTGGATGTCAGGATTAGAAATATCTAGTAAAAGTACGAATCCCGACAACGAGACTCATTTCCGATTTACAATATTATTTTTTAAAATGATTTCTCTGATGATCCAACCGTACGGATGTTAAGATATATCAATTGTATTCATATGAAAAAATTATTAAAAAATTTGAAATACATCTTGCATGTCAGGATTAGAAAAATCTAGTAAAAGTATCACTCCCGACAACGATACTCGTTCCCGATTTACAAGATTAATTTTTAAAATGATTTTTTCGACGATCCAACCGTACAGATGTTAAGATATATCAATTTTAGTCATATGAAAAAATTATAAAAAAAATTGAAATTCATCTTGCATGTGAGGATTAGAAATATCTAGTAAAAGTACCACTCCCGACAACGAGACTTGTTTCCGATTTACAATATTATTTTTTAAAATGATTTCTCCAACGATCCAACCGTACGGATGTTAAGATATATCAATTGTAGTCACATGAAAAAATTATTAAAAAAATTGAAATTCATCTTGCATGTCAGGATTAGAAAAATCTAGTAATAGTACCACTCCCAACAACGAGACTCGTTCCCGATTTACAAGATTAATTTTTAAAATGATTTTTTGACGATCCAACCGTACGGATGTTAAGATATATCAATTTTAGTCATATGAAAAAATTATTAAAAAATTTGAAATTCATCTTGCATGCCAGGATTAGAAATATCCAGTAAAAGTACCACTCCCAACAACGAGACTCGTTCCCGGTTTACAAGATTAATTTTTATAATGATTTCTCCGATGATCTAACCATACAGTTGTTAATATATATCAATTTTAGTCATATATAAAAATTAATAAAAAAATTGAAATTCATCTTGCATGTTAGGATTAGAAAAATCTAGGAAAAGTACCACTCCCCACAACGAGAATCGTTCCCGATTTGCAAGATTATTTTTTAAAATGATTTCTCTCACGATCCAACCTTACGGATGTTAAGATATATCAATTTTAGTCACATGAAAAAATTATTAAAAAATTTGAAATTCATCTTACATGTCAGGATTAGAAAAATCTAGTAAAAGTACCACTCCCGACAACGAGACTATTTCCGGATTTACAAGATTAATTTTTAAAATGATTTTTCGACGATTCAACCGTACGGATGTTAAGATATATCAATTGTAGTCATATGAAAAATTATTAAAAAATTTGAAATTTATCTTGCATGTCAGGATTAGAAAAATCTAGTAAAAGTACCACTCCCGACAACGATACTCGTTCCCGATTTACAAGATTAATTTTTAAAATGATTTTTTCAACAATCCAACTGTACGGATGTTAAGATATATCAATTTTAGTCATATGAAAAAATTATAAAAAAAATTTGAAATTCATCTTGCATGTCAAGATTAGAAATATCTAGTAAAAGTACTACTCCCGACAACGAGACTCGTTTCCGATTTACAAGATTATTTTTTAAAATGATTTCTCCGACGATCCAACCGTACGGATGTTAAGATATATCAATTGTAGTCATATGAAAAAATTATAAAAAAATTTGAAATTCATCTTGCATCTCAAGATTAGAAATATCTAGTAAAAGTACCACTCCCGACAACGAGACTTGTTTCCGATTTACAATAATATTTTTTAAAATGATTTCTCCGATGATCCAACCGTACGGATGTTAAGATATATCAATTGTAGTCATATGAAAAATTATTAAAAAATTTGAAATTCATCTTGCATGTCAGGATTAGAAAAATCTAGTAAAAGTACCACTCCCGACAACGAGACTCGTTCCCGATTTACAAGATTAATTTTTAAAATTATTTTTTCGATGATCCAACCGTACAGATGTTAAGATATATCAATTTTAGTCATATGAAAAAATTATAAAAAAATTTGAAATTCATCTTGCATGTCAAGATTAGAAATATCTAGTAAAAGTACTAGTCCCGACAACGAGACTCGTTTCCGATTTACAAGATTATTTTTTAAAATGATTTCTCTGACGATCCAACCGTACGGATGTTAAGATATATCAATCGTAGTCATATAAAAAATTATTGAAAAATTTGAAATTCATCTTGCATGTGAGGATTAGAAAAATCTAGTAAAAGTACCACTCCCGACAATGATACTCGTTCCCGATTTATAAGATTAATTTTTAAATGATTTTTTCGACGATCCAACCGTACAGATGTTAAGATATATCAATTTTAGTCATATGAAAAAATTATAAAAAAATTGAAATTCATCTTGCATGTGAGGATTAGAAATATCTAGTAAAAGTACCACTCCCGACAACGAGACTTGTTTCCGATTTACAATATTATTTTTTAAAATGATTTCTCCGACGATCCAACCGTATGGATGTTAAGATATATCAATTGTAGTCATATGAAAAAATTATTAAAAAATTTGAATATTCATCTTGCATGTCAGAATTAGAAAAATCTAGTAAAAGTACCACTCCCGACAACGAGACTCGTTCCCGATTTACAAGATTAATTTTTAAAATGATTTTTTTGATGATCCAACCATACAGATGTTAAGATATATCAATTTTAGTCATATGAAAAAATTATAAAAAATTTGAAATTCATCTTGGATGTCAGGATTAGAAATATCTAGTAAAAGTACGACTTCCCGACAACGAGACTCATTTCCGATTTACAATATTATTTTTAAAATGATTTCTCTAATGATCCAACCGTACGGATGTTAAGATATATCAATTGTAGTCATATGAAAAAATTATTAAAAAATTTGAAATACATCTTGCATGTCAGGATTAGAAAAATCTAGTAAAAGTACCACTCCCGACAACGATACTCGTTCCCGATTTACAAGATTAATTTTTAAAATGATTTTTTCGACGATCCAACCGTACAGATGTTAAGATATATCAATTTTAGTCATATGAAAAAATTATAAAAAAATTGAAATTCATCTTGCATGTGAGGATTAGAAATATCTAGTAAAAGTACCACTCCCGACAACGAGACTTGTTTCCGATTTACAATATTATTTTTTAAAATGATTTCTCCAACGATCCAACCGTACGGATGTTAAGATATATCAATTGTAGTCATATGAAAAAATTATTAAAAAATTTGAAATTCATCTTGCATGTCAGGATTAGAAAAATCTAGTAAAGTACCACTCCCGACAACGAGACTCGTTCCCGATTTACAAGATTAATTTTTAAAATGATTTTTTTGACGATCCAACCGTACGGATGTTAAGATATATCAATTTTAGTCATATGAAAAAATTATTAAAAAATTTGAAATTCATCTTGCATGCCAGGATTAGAAATATCTAGTAAAAGTACCACTCCCGACAACGAGACTCGTTCCCGGTTTACAAGATTAATTTTTAAAATGATTTCTCCGATGATCCAACCGTACGGATGTTAAGATATATCAATTGTAGTCATATGAAAAAATTATTAAAAAATTTGAAATTCATCTTGCATGTCAGGATTAGAAAAATCTAGTAAAAGTACCACTCCCGACAACGAGACTCGTTCCCGATTTACAAGATTTATTTTTAAAATGATTTTTTCGACAATCCAACCGTATGGATGTTAAGATATATCAATTTTAGTCATATGAAAAAATTATTAAAAAATTTGAAATTCATCTTGCATGTCAGGATTAGAAATATCTTGTAAAGTACCACTCCCGACAACGAGACTCGTTTCCGATTTACAAGATTAATTTTTAAAATGATTTCTCGACGATCCAACCGTACGGATGTTAAGATATATCAATTGTAGTCATATGAAAAAATTATTAAAAAATTTGAAATTCATCTTGCATGTCAGGATTAGAAAAATCTAGTAAAAGTACCACTCCCGACAACGAGACTCGTTCCCGATTTACAAGATTAATTTTTAAAATATTTTTTCAACGATCCAACCTGTACGGATGTTAAGATATATCAATTTTAGTCATATGAAAAAATTATAAAAAAATTTGAAATTCATCTTGCATGTCAAGATTAGAAATATCTAGTAAAAGTACTACTCCCGACAACGAGACTCGTTTCCGATTTACAAGATTATTTTTTAAAATGATTTCTCCGACGATCCAACCGTACGGATGTTAAGATATATCAATTGTAGTCATATGAAAAAATTATTAAAAAATTTGAAATTCATCTTGCATGTCAGGATTAGAAAAATCTAGTAAAAGTACCACTCCCGACAACGAGACTCGTTCCCGATTTACAAGATTAATTTTTAAAATGATTTTTTCGACGATCCAATCGTACAGATGTTAAGATACATCAATTTTAGTCATATGAAAAAATTATAAAAAAATTTGAAATTCATCTTGCATCTCAGGATTAGAAATATCTCGTAAAAGTACCACTCCCGACAACGAGACTTGTTTCCGATTTACAATAATATTTTTTAAAATGATTTCTCCGATGATCCAACCGTACGGATGTTAAGATATATCAATTGTAGTCATATGAAAAAATTATTAAAAAATTTGAAATTCATCTTGCATGTCAGGATTAGAAAAATCTAGTAAAAGTACCACTCCCGACAACGAGACTCGTTCCCGATTTACAAGATTAATTTTTAAAATGATTTTTTCGATCGATCCAACCGTACAGATGTTAAGATATATCAATTTTAGTCATATGAAAAAATTATAAAAAAATTTGAAATTCATCTTGCATGTCAAGATTAGAAATATCTAGTAAAAGTACTACGTCCCGACAACGAGACTCGTTTCCGATTTACAAGATTATTTTTTAAAATGATTTCTCCGACGATCCAACCGTACGGATGTTAAGATATATCAATTGTAGTCATATGAAAAAATTATTAAAAATTTGAAATTCATCTTGCATGTGCAGGATTAGAAAAATCTAGTAAAAGTACCACTCCCGACAACGATACTCGTTCCCGATTTACAAGATTAATTTTTAAAATGATTTTTTCGACGATCCAACCGTACAGATGTTAAGATATATCAATTTTAGTCATATGAAAAAATTATAAAAAAATTGAAATTCATCTTGCATGTCAGGATTAGAAATATCTAGTAAAAGTACCACTCCCGACAACGAGACTTCGTTTCCGATTTACAATATTATTTTTTAAAATGATTTCTCCGACGATCCAACCGTACGGATGTTAAGATATATCAATTGTAGTCATATGAAAAAATTATTAAAAAATTTGAAATTTATCTTGCATGTCAGGATTAGAAAAATCTAGTAAAAGTACCACTCCCGACAACGAGACTCGTTCCCGATTTACAAGATTAATTTTTAAAATGATTTTTTCGACGATCCAACCGTACAGATGTTAAGATATATCAATTTTAGTCATATGAAAAAATTACAAAAAAAATTTGAAATTCATCTTGCATGTCAGGATTAGAAATATCTAGTAAAAGTACTACTTCCCGACAACGAGACTCATTTCCGATTTACAATATTATTTTTTAAAATGATTTCTCCGATGATCCAACCGTACGGATGTTAAGATATATCAATTGTAGTCATATGAAAAAATTATTAAAAAATTTGAAATACATCTTGCATGTCAGGATTAGAAAAATCTAGTAAAAGTACCACTCCCGACAACGAGACTCGTTCCCGATTTACAAGATTAATTTTTAAAATGATTTTTTCGACGATCCAACCGTACAAGATGTTAAGATATATCAATTTTAGTCATATGAAAAAATTATAAAAAAATTTGAAATTCATCTTGCATGTCAGGATTAGAAATATCTAGTAAAAGTACCACTCCCGACAACGAGACTTGTTTCCGATTTATAAGATTATTTTTTGAAATGATTTCTCCGACGATCCAACCGTACGGATGTTAAGATATATCAATTGTAGTCATATGAAAAAATTATTAAAAAATTGAAATTCATCTTGCATGTCAGGATTAGAAAAATCTAGTAATAGTACCACTCCCAACAACGAGACTCGTTCCAGATTTACAAGATTAATTTTTAAAATGATTTTTTCGACGATCCAACCATACAGATGTTAAGATATATCAATTTTAGTCATATGAAAAAATTATAAAAAAATTTGAAATTCATCTTGCATGTCAGGATTAGAAATATCTAGTAAAAGTACTACTCCCGACAACGAGACTCATTTCCTGATTTACAATATTATTTTTTAAAATGATTTCTCCGACGATCCAACCGTACGGATGTTAAGATATATCAATTGTAGTCATATGAAAAAATTATTAAAAAATTTGAAATTCATCTTGCATGTCAGGATTAGAAAAATCTAGTAAAAGTACAACTCCCGACAACGAGACTCGTTCCCGATTTACAAGATTAATTTTTAAAATGATTTTTTCGACGATCCAACCGTACGGATGTTAAGATATATCAATTTTAGTCATATGAAAAAATTATAAAAAAATTTGAAATTCATCTTGCATGTAGGATTAGAAATATCTAGTAAAAGTACCACTCCCTGACAACGAGACTCGTTCCCGATTTACAAGATTAATTTTTAAAATGATATTTTCGACGATCCAACCGTACGAGATGTTAAGATATATCAATTTTAGTCATATGAAAAAATTATAAAAAATTTGAAATTCATCTTGCATGTCAGGATTAGAAAAATCTAGTAAAAGTACCACTACCGACAACGAGACTCGTTCCCGATTTACAAGATTAATTTTTAAAATGATTTCTCCGACGATCCAACCGTACGGATGTTAAGATATATCAATTTTAGTCATATGAAAAAATTATAAAAAAATTGAAATTCATCTTGCATGTTAGGATTAGAAATATCTAGTATAAGTACCACTCTCGACAACGAGACTTGTTATCCGATTTACAAGATTATTTTTTAAAATGATTACTCCGACTGATCCAACCGTACAGATGTTAAGATATATCAATTGTAGTCATATGAAAAAATTATTAAAAATTTGAAATTCATCTTGCATGTCAGGATTAGAAAAATCTAGTTAAAGTACCACTCCCGACAACGAGATTTGTTCCCGATTTACAAGATTAATTTTTAAAATGATTTTTTCGACGATCCAACCGTACAGATGTTAAGATATATCAATTTTAGTCATATGAAAAAATTATAAAAAAATTGAAATTCATCTTGCATGTTAGGATTAGAAATATCTAGTAAAAGTACTACTCCCGACAACGAGACTCGTTTCCGATTTACAAGATTATTTTTTAAAATGATTTCTCCGACGATCCAACCATACGGATGTTAAGATATATCAATTGTAGTCATATGAAAAAATTATTAAAAAATTTGAAATTCATCTTGCATGTCAGGATTAGAAAAATCTAGTAAAAGTACCTCTCCCGACAACGAGACTCGTTCCCGATTTACAAGATTAATTTTTAAATGATTTTTTTGACAATCCAACCGTACGGATGTTAAGATATATCAATTTTAGTCATATGAAAAAATTATTAAAAAATTTGAAATTCATCTTGCATGCCAGGATTAGAAATATCTAGTAAAAGTACCACTCCCAACAACGAGACTCGTTCCCGGTTTACAAGAATAATTTTTAAAATGATTTCTCTGATGATCTAACCATACGGTTGTTAATATATATCAATTTTAGTCATATATAAAAATTATTTAAAAATTTGAAATTCATCTTGCATGTCAGGATTAGAAAAATCTAGTAAAAGTACCACTCCCCACAACGAGAATCGTTCCCGATTTGCAAGATTATTTTTTAAAATGATTTCTCTGACGATCCAACCTTACGGATGTTAAGATATATCAATTTTAGTCATATGAAAAAATTATTAAAAATTTGAAATTCATTTTACTTGTCAGGATTAGAAAAATCTAGTAAAAGTACCACTCCCGACAACGAGACTATTTCTGGATTTACAAGATTAATTTTTAAAATGATTTTTCGACGATTCAACCATACGGATGTTAAGATATATCAATTTAAGTCATATGAAAAAATTATTAAAAAATTTGAAATTCATCTTGCATGTTAGGATTAGAAAAATCTAATAAAAGTTCCACTCCCAGCAACGAGACTCGTTCACGGTTTACAAGATTAATTTTTAAAATGATTTCTCCGACGATCCAACCGTACGGATGTTAAGATATATCAATTTTAGTCATATATAAAAATTATTAAAAAATTGAAATTCATCTTGCATGTCAGGATTAAAAAAATCTAGTAAAAATATCACTCCCGACAACGAGACTCGTTCCAAATTTACAATAAATATAATACGATAATATATAATATGATAAATATAATTATGTAACAATATTTATAAATTAAAGTATTTACTAAACTATTTTCACATTTTCACCTAATTTTTCCATTCCCCCTTCCTCCAAATTTCATTTCCCTAGTCTCCCCCTTTTTTCCCAGTCACACTACTTCCTTGAATTAATTTTTTGTGTGCTCCCCCAATTTCCCTTTCCTTTTCTTATCTTATCTCTGACTGCCTTGCTCTCCCTTATTGTTCCTGTGCCCCCTTCCATCTCGGATTTCTTACCTTGATTTATTCAAAATCAGGAGGTGAAATAACTTAATCTAGATAAATTGATATACCTTGATTTATTGAATTGAATTGAATTGAATTGAATTGAATATCAGTCTCGGATGGGGAAGAAGAAGAAGAGAGCAGCAACATATAAGATATTTGAGCTCTCGTTTGCCCCAAC